>NW_008687839.1:4915-11039 GCF_000695815.1 Acanthisitta chloris
AGGCATGACATGCCATGGTGGGGAATATCCCTTTGGCTAGTTCAGCTCACCTGTCCCGACTATGCTTCCTCCCAATTTCCTGTGTATCTTCTCGCTGGCAGAGCATGAGACACAAGCAAGAAAATGTCTTTGGTTCATGATAAACACAATCCAGCAAAACCAAAACAACCATGTATTATCACTTCTGAATTCAAAACACTGCACTACACTAGCTACTGAGAAAATTAACCCCATCCTGGCTAAAACCAGGACACCTGGACACATGTTCATGGCATCTTTTTATCAATGTTAGATCTTGTGTGGGACTCCCAAGATGTTGGTTACTTTCTTGTATAATAAAGCTGCTCTTTGCAGCTTGATATTCTGGTCTTGTTGTAGTGCAGTCAAAAATAACCCAAGGCATATATATTTGTGTCGAGCAGCTAGCAAGTGTCAAAACGTGAAATGCCTCTGATAACATCATTATGTAAGACCAGCATTACCCTTCTCTGCTGTTCGCAGATCATGCTTTGGTGTCTCAGCTGCATCACTTTTGTGTGGGTGGCAAAGATATGTGAAAATGGCTTAAGAATTCTGATTTAAATCATGAAAAATGTCAGGCTGGGCCAGAACAATGAAAAAGGGCAGATTGGCTTGGAAAGCCATGCTGAGGCCATCGTGTGTCAGCCCACCGGGATATTTCTTTGGTAGTATGGTGCTGCGTGCGTCACCCAGGTTAGCGTAAGTATTTTGGGGAGCACTGCAGTCGCATCAGCCTGAAATGGAGCTGTACTCAAGGCGAAGAACCCAGGTAAATGATGCTACAGAGCTTCCAGTAAACTCTGAGCTGCACATATTTTATTTAGATGCTCTGGGGCACATCACCTCCAGTCCAGTTGTGAGTAGTTTGTAGTTTAGAGGGTTGATTTGATGCTCTGGTTATACACAACACATAAATAAGGAATGTCACTCCTCAAGTCTCTTTAAAGCCTCTTGATTTCATGTTAGCTCTTGTAAATATGCAGGGTTGCTGTCAGTGGTTTTTATTTCTGCCTGATTTTCTCAAGTATATACCTCTGGTGGGTGTGTTTCATATGCCTGCACTCAGCATTGTTGCTTGCACTGAGAAGCTTTTTCCTCTGGTGCAGAGTTGTTTACATCATGCCACATGTTGGAACATGTTTATACATGAGCATTCTTCCCACTCTAATGGTGTATTTATGTAATTTATCATAGTTTACTGCTGAAAACAGCCCCCTGGAGGTTAAATAAATCATCGAAGAATGTTCTTTTTATGGGGATATCTTATGTAGGCAACATGTGTCAAAGCACTGTGTGCCAAAATACTGGTATTGCTTGAGTGTTATGAGTGTCACTGAGATCAGTCTGTATGAGGTACTATATGGCCTGAGCAGTACAGGATTTGTACAGTAATGAAGGATGTTTCTTCGTTACTCTGTTAGCATTTTTTACTCTTTTTTTTTTCCTTCTGGTCTGATTCTAAATGTAGAGGTTTTGTCTTGTAATTTATCAGAGTCAGCTTGGAGGAGCCTGAGTCCTAATCTTGGGCATCTTTTACACCACTGATAATTTATGCACAGCCTGACTTTTTTGTTTTCACTGGGAGGCTTCACTACACGTATCTCTCTGTCATTCAAATGTTTTTTCAGGTGTAGAGTGTGACTATATGATAGAAAAATCATCTAAAGTTTACTGGGCCCAAAAGGCTCTGCACTGGTGGTTATTGAAGTGCAGCAACAGAAAACAAGATAAATCTGCCCTGATTGCCAAGGTTTCTTATTGCTTCTAAGTTTATTCCCTGACTTTGGAGTTTCTTTAGGTGCTGCTGTGAACTGGCAACAGAAAAACAGATGTCAGAGAATCCTCTGTGCCCAGTGTCAGGGAGAAGAAGAAAAAAGTTATACTGGTGCAGTTTAAATGAGAAGCTGTATTCCTTGCTGTGCTCCCAGGACTCTGCTTAGTGTAGAGGCCAAACTTAACTGCTATGAGAGAATGCAAATTGTTAGTACTCAATTTTGCCATGGCAGATTTGGACTAAGTTGAGCAGGAGGCTCTGGGCAGGGATGCCTTTGTTTCATGTGCATGAGTAGAGCTTAGGGTAAGTCCAGTGCTTGGAAGGCAGGGCACGCTCCACAGCTGTGTTGATGACATAGGACATGGCACTGCTGCCTGTGCAGCCATTACCATCTTCTGACTGGAGGTCCTTACTCTCTGCAGTGACATAGCTGGGATTAATCCCAGGATTGTGAGGAGCATTCTGGAGTTTGTGTGTAGTTATTTAGTCCTTGTATTTACATTCACATGCAGTTCTCAACGTCTTCTTGCTTTGCCTCTGTAACATATGGCTTGTACCAGAGCTCATGGATTGAGTCCAGTTGAAGTATTCCTAAAGCCTCACAGTTCAGACACATATCAAAAAAATAGATCATGCAAGTGGGGCATCTCACACTGAATTCAAACTAGTTCTATGTGTGTCTTAATTCAGCCCTTTTTTTTTTTTTGACTATTTCTCTGGTTCTCTGTCACTGAGCTCACTGGTGTGCAGCTGGTGAGGCAGCATCATAACAGCATAAAGGGCATAAAAATAGTGACTTATAACTCTTTAGTAGCAGAAAAATAGTGACTTATAACTCTTTAGTAGCAGACTGCAAGTATAAAATATAGCACACTCCATCATCCCCAATATTTTTTTGAACAAAACAACATAGGCTGGTGATTCAGCATCAGTGTGGGGTATAGTATATGAAGTTATGTCCTGGAGCCCCCCTGCACCTGATTTCTTCCTTCATTTCATGAGTTTAACAACACCCCATCCCCCTTCCTTCTTTGTGTTGTGTGCTGTAGATTTCAGAGTAGCTGAGCCTCTACCTATAAAATCTGCCTATAAAAGCTCCTCCACAGACAGATGGAATGCTGTCAGGCTGTGCAGTACTTCTACATTTACAGTGAGCCTCCACGCTAGGGGTATACATGTGAAGGGTATCAGATAGTGGGTTGTTTATTGCCATAATAAGCACTGGCAAGACTTGTGGTGCTTGCTATTCTTTTCATCCTGATGAAGAATTTCTAGCTATGCTCTTGTTTGTGTTCATTCTAGGTAGAGGTGGAAGCGAGTGGGGCTTGGGTTTTGCAAGTTGACTGTATTTTATAAACATAGCACTGCCTATGTTGTAGAGATGATCTTATTCCAAAAGTTATTGGGGTTTGTCAAGAAAATAAGCCCTTTGCATTCTTACCTTCCATAAATGCCTACAGACTGTCTCCTAAATAATGATATGATGCATAGTAGTTCTAAAGGAGGTCCCAGCTTTTTACAGGCTGCAGTGCCTGACAGGAAAGGTTTTGGGGTTTTTTGGTGTGTTTTTGCTGTTGTTGTGTGTTTGTTTTTTGTTTGTTGGATTTATTTTTTTTAATCTGAAAATATGACCACAAAGAACCAGAAAAGAGTAAGCATGGGAAAATAGACAAGTACATTATAATATCTTCTAGATGAATGGAGGCACTAGTACTTCCATAGTGGTCTGGTTTATAGGTGTACTTCTGTCTCAAAGAATTATGCAGCCCTTTTTTTTCCTTTCTTTTTTTAATTGAATTTAAATCTGGAAAACAGTAATGATTTAGAGAGAAATCTGAACATTAGTTGTGTGTTGGAAGACAAGGAAAAGGAAAGTTAATAGAATCAAAATCAAGAACTTCTTACACAGCAAGTAATTAGATTATAAAACTCAGTGCAACAAGAAACCACTGAGGCTAGGAGCTTAGCAATATCAAGGAAGGGGATTATGAACTGATTGGGACAGTGATTTAGAGACATCACATTTGAACGGCATGGTCAACAGGACCAGGGAGGTGATTCTGCCCCTGTACTCGGTGCTGGTGAGGCCACACCTTGAGTACTGTGTGCAGTTCTGGGCCCCTCAGTGCAGGAGGGATATTGAAGTGCTGGAGCAGGTCCAGAGAAGAGCAATGAGGCTGGTGAAGGGACTCGAGCACAAATGCCATGAGGAGAGGCTGAGGGAGCTGGGGGTGTTCAGCCTGGAGAAGAGTAGGCTCAGGGGAGACCTTATCGCCCTCTACAACTACCTGAAATGAGGTTGTAGTCAGGTGGGGGTTGGTCTCTTCTCCCAGGCAACCAGCAGTAGGACAAGAGGGCACAGACTCAAGCTCTGCCAGGGGGAGTTTAGCTTGTATATTAGGAAGAGATTTTTTATGGAGAGAGTGATCAGGCATTGGAATGTGCTGCCCAGGGTGGTGGTGGATTCACCATCCCTGGAGGTTTTCAAGACAAGACTGGATGTGGCACTTAGTGCCATGGTCTAGTAATGACGGTAGGGTTGGACTCGGAGATCTTTGAGGTCTCTTCCAACCCAGTTGATTCTATGATTCTGTGATTCTATGATTGGGATAATAAGAGCAAGCTAAATCAATAATTGTTGCCGATACAAATATTGCTGGGATATTGAATACATAAGATAGTGTTTCAAAGCTTGTACTAAACACTGTCTAATTTCAAGTGTCAGATCACACCTACGTATCTCCATTACAACATTGTCACCTAGAACAGACCACAAGTGGAGGTGCCATCCTAGACTAAATATACTTCTGATCTGATCCTGCCTGGTACCTTCTTCGTTTCCCCTTTAGGAAATAATGCTCCCATTTTGCAGATGACAAAGCTGATACCAATGCTTTAATACATACAACTTTTGCCTTCACTAGTCTGTGCCTCTTAAGTACTGTTACTTATAAATAAATCCTTTGATTACATGTCCAAAAGCAGAAGCAGGATGCGGTTGTTGGAATAGAGATAGCCAATGCAGAGTTGAAGGAGGGGACAAACTTTTTTTGGGTCCATGGCTTAGGTTATATATGTGTATGAGTAAATTTTACAGTGGTATTTTAGTTTGTTATTGAATAACCCACAGATAGTATACTTCAAAAATATGGTATCTTGTACACAACTAAGGACTTACTCATCCTTAATATGCTGACCTGGTGCGTAGCCCAAGTCCTTCTCTACTACTCATAATACAAACTTACTCTGAATTTAATGATTTAGGCAGTTTTTGTAAATATAAAGATTGCAGAGAAATACATAATGTCTACTTCTAGTCATGGTGCGGCACAAGTGAGATCTGTTTCATGATATCTTACAATTCAGTAGCAATTTCTTGAAGGGGTAAACTTTCTGCTGAAGTGCTGAATTGAAGCAGAACCCGATTTACAGAGCTGCCATCTGCAGTCCCAGCTGAATTTAGCATTACTCTGCACTGCTGCTTCTCTGGATGTCTAATGAGACTATTTCTAGGTTAATTTTTCTCCTGATGCAGTTTTACTTGAAAAGAATATAATGAAGGCAACAGAAGCTGCAAAATAAATAATTTGAGAAGATCAATTTCAGGCTGCATCAGTGCTTTGTGGTAGGATGTTTGTTATTGCTGCTAATTATTATTTTATATGAGCACTTGTCTAATGGCATTTGTGTGTGCATGAATCATATGCAGAGCTTGTGACAAAATTCCAGAAGTGAAATTAGCTACAGTGGCTCAGACACTGAGTTTGTGCCAGTGGATATTCTATAGTCCAGCAATTTTGGAATAGAAAGGGAAATATGTTTACATTGTTAAGAAATTAGGTATTGCTCTTAGCTTTCAACAATCTGCTGATAGTTAATGGAGACAGTAATTTATTTGTGATGAGGCTCTTAGCTATGAGTATTTTTATTTTACAAGAAACAAGAAGAATCATTCTTTTGCAGAAGATGAAAGTAAAAATGAGGTTGATAGATCTTCAGAATGTAAGCATCATGCTCCATAATTAGCAACTGTGAAATGCTTACCCACCATGTGGTGAGAGGGTGAACATGCATTGGTGGCAAATGAGATTCTTCACACAGAAAACAAAATGCTCGTTTTGCCTGTGCTATTCCCACACACATGCGCAAAATTTAAATTCTTGGTGACTTCTCTCACATTAACAATATCTAGCAATAAAATATTTGTAGATGAACCTTCATATGCAATTATGGATTACTTGACTGCTGTCTCTACAGCATACTGAAGTGTTGGTCAGAGAATTAGGGGTGGTCAAATTTGAGAGAAGACAGGAGGATTTCTTTGGTTCA
>NW_008687839.1:11051-19245 GCF_000695815.1 Acanthisitta chloris
CTCTGTCAGGTTTTCTGTCTCAGCACCTTTCCTGCTTGTACAAGGAGGAGTATTGCTGTGAGAATAAACACTCCAGGGAATAAAGTGTATGTTATTGGGAATATGCTCATCTGCCTAGAGTTGAGTCCAGTTGTTGTGGAATAATGTATGTGAAAGGGCATATTGCCATTACCTGTGGCAGGTTGCTTCGATGGGAAGGTTGCAACAGTGAGAGGAAACAAAACTGACAAAGAGATGGTGTGCTAAGTCATGCCCTTTGGTCTCTGTTTCCTCTTCTCATAGTTTAATCGTGACCATGGTCTGAGTGCTGTTTGGTCTTGCCAGACAGGTTGTTGCCATTAGTGCATATTGTCGGAGAACATAACTAATTAGGAAAGAACTAAACTACTTGCGGGACTTAAATGGTCCCTAGAACTATATCTGGTTGGTGATAACTCCCTAAAATTTTAGTAGTTGTCCCTGCCTCTTGCTGCTGTTACTAACCTGGAGAAAAGGTTAATGTTGCTACATCTGTTTATTCACATAGACGATGTTCTAACTCTTGCTTTGTCTTTTCTATAACACTTTGCCCAAAAACATCTTTGTTTATCCTCTCTGAGTGTTTGTGGGAACACCTCTGGTCTCATTAACACTCGTATGAGTACTCGCTAATGCTCAGTACAGTCTTTAAAACATATCACTCTCCAAAATGTGCTTTGGTGCACACTAAATCCTGCTTAAAAGCAAAAAACTAAGGCAAAGGAGACAGAATAAACCATCTGTTGTACCTTAGGTGTACCTTGATACAGAGACCTCTCTTGAAGCTGTATGACATACAACATGTGATACCCTGGATAGCATGTGGATCCAAAGGAGAGCATGGAAGCAAGTACTGATAGCATTGTTTTGTTTGGTGTCTTACTCTGTGGATGCCTCCTGAGATCATACTACTCAGTGCCTATCCATTTGGCTTTCATTCAGTGGACTAATTTGAATAAATAAAAACCTACTGCACTGTTTCTATCTATATGGTGCTTTGGACATTAAATGCACTGCAGAATGAGGGGTGGTGGAGAGGCATGGATATGGGTGCTTGGAAAAGAGTTCAAGCCTTGCTAGAGTCAGCAGTGATCTGGAAAACAGCATTGGGAAAGTTAATATGGAGATGTTGGCATCTCTTGCTAAATGCTTTTTCAAGTTGGTGGATTTAGAGTATTACAGAATATTGTTACCTAGGTGTTCTGCTCTTGGGATAATATTGCAGAATGAAACAGCACATTAGCTGTAAGAGAGGAGAGTATTGAAATACGTCTTAGCTTGTCTCCTGGCAAAAATCTTTTCCAATATCCTCCTTTTCATATGTGCTTAGTAATCTGTTCATCTGTTTTCATAATGCTTTTAATATTTTTACAAAACTGGGGAGTGTTTTGGGTATTTCTAAAGGAAATTAAACTCTGTTTTCAGTTAGAGGCCTTTCATTAGACCTTAGTCTGTAGCACATGTCTGTAGCATCAGGTGGTCCTGATACTGGGTTGTAATTGAGTTTTGCATTCTGTCTGAGCAGAGTTCATCTTGAAACCTAAAACGTAAGTGAAAAAATAATTTGTGCAGATGGTCTTCATAAAATAAAGGCAGATTAAATCTGGAACTGTCACAGAATTGCTCTTACAGATGCATCTGCTGCAAAAAAGATTACCTCTCTTAAGACCAGTAAGTTAATCAGTGTCTTTTGTTTGTCTCTTCAGTGAAGACAATTAAAAGCTCATTTCCTGTTTTTTAGGTAGACTTACAGATTCTTAGATTTTTAGGGGTAATTACATTAATTTTGATATGTATCAAGTCCAAAGAGTTCCTGTTGGACAACTAGCTGTTGTATAATTTACCTGTAGCCAGAATGTAATTTCTTTTAAATCAGTTTTTTTCCTTGGGCTGTTTTTTGCTAGAGTTCATAATCCTTTTTTCTCCTTTCATGTAAATTGCATTTTAAAAACCTAGGGCTTTTTCTACAAGTGTAAGAACTGCCATTATTTGAATTTATTTTAAATTTTCTTTAAATTAATTTTCTGCGACTTGAGGAAAAATTCTGTAACATGCTGAGAAAATAAACACTGCTACTGCTTTGGTTGTAGTCTATGAAAATCCATGTTGGGAGTCTGATCTCTCAGTGAGATGTGTATACTGTATAAGTGCATGCAGGTAGAGAGGACCCCACTGAGATGGACAGTGGATATTAGAAAGCAGCTATTGACAGTGGCACCTAATTCCTAGAAGCACATCTGAAATTCCCAGTAGACTTCCACTGTGGGATTCCAATAGAGATTTTCCTCAGCGTGCTTTGCCACTCCATCAGTACGACTATCACACTATGGGTTCATGGAGGGATAAATCCCACTCCACCATGCTGAAATTACATGTGCGGGGTTTATAGTGGCAGGCCTGGAAAGTGTGCTGCTTTGCTTATGGTCCAGAGCACCAGAACCTGTGTCCTCCCTTGGATCAAGGCTGTCAGGGAGCACATGGATGATGCTGTGGTGAACCTATTTTCTGCTCCAAAGGCTGCATTGGATTCTGGACCAGGCAAGCATCGCACTTCCCATGCATGCACTGTTTTAACCATGGGAATGCACAGCACACAATTGACCACACAGTATGAACACTGACACAAAGAGTGACATTTGGAAAGGAGGCAGCACAGGCTGATGACATCATTTCTGCCAAGACTCTCTGCGAGTAAGCCAAAAGGCCTCTCTTTTTGCATAATCCCCGCTCCACCAAGACAGACCACTCCTTTACTGTCTTCAGATTAACTCTGTGCTGCCCGTAATGTTGCTGTTTCATTGGCCAGGAACAGATTTAAGTAATGTTTCCTGTGCCTCCTTTTCCTCAGGGCTTGGCAAGAGCATGAATAAGCCTTCATTGTTGAGCCAAAGGTTAGAAAAAAATCTCAAAATCCAAAAAAACCCCAACAAGATCTTTTGAATTGTATAGTACATAGAATTATAGAATTAATCATAGAATGTTAAGGGGTTGGAATGGACCTTAAAGATCATCTAGTCCCAATCCCTCCTGCCATGGGCAGGGACATCTCCCCCTAGACCAGGTTGCTCACGACTTTATCCAACCTGCTTTTGAACATTGCCAGGGTTGGAGCATCTACAACCTCCCTGGGCAACCTGTTCCAGTGTCTCACCACCCTCAGAGTAAAATGTTTCTTCCTAATATCTAATCTACATTTCACCTCTTTCAATTTATACCCATTACTCCTTGACCTGTCACTACAGTTCCTAACAAAGAGTCCTTCTCCAGCTTCCTTGTGGGCCCCTTTCATATACTGGAAGGTTGCTATGAGGTCTCCATGCAACCTTCTCTTGTCCAGGCTGAATGACCTCAACTTTCTCACCCTCTCTTCATAGGGGAGGTTCTCCAGAACTCTTATCAACTTTGTGGCCCTCCTCTTGGCTTTCTCCAACAGTTCTATGTCCTTCTTATGCTGGGGACATGCTGTATGGGAGCTATACACAGTACTCCAGGTGGGAGTGTCCACAAGAGCAGAGTAGAGGGGGAGGATCATCTCCTGCTGGTGATGATCCACACTCCTTTTGATGCAGACTTGGCTAGCTTTCTGGACTGTGAGCATACACTGCCATCTCATGTTGAGTTTTTCATCAACTGTCACTCCCAAATCCTCTGTACGCAGCCTCCAAACAGGTGTGCCTGGGATTGCCATGACCCAGGTGTAGGACCTTGCACTTCTCTTTGTTGACTGTCATGAGGTTGGCATCAGCCCACCTCCCCAGCCTATCAGGGTCTCTCTGGATGGCATCCCTTCCCTCCAGGGTGTAGACTGCCCCACACAGCTTGGTGTAGTCAGAGAACTTGCTGAGGGTGCACTCAATCCCACTGTCCATGTCACTGACAAAGGCATTGAACAGTGTCAGCCCCAGCACCAACCTGTGGGATGCCACTCATCACTGGCCTCTATGTTAACAATGAGCCATCGACCACAAGTCTTTGCATGCAACTATCCATCCAGTTCTTTATCCACTGAGTGGTCTATCCATCAAATCTATGTCTCTCCAATTTAGAGACAAGGATGTTGTGCAGGACAGTGTCAAACACTTTGCATAAGTCCAGGTAGATGATATCGGTTGCTCATCCCGTACAGAAGGTCACCAAATTTGTCTGGCATGATCTGCCCTTCATAAAGGCTTTTTAAATCCCCACAGTTTCACTTGTAATTTGAATTTAGAAAGACACTCTGTTCCTTATTGCCCTCAAAGGGAAGAGTTATTTTGGATTTTAGTGTAAAACAGATTTAGGTATTACCAATAAAATGCAAGCTTGTCATTCTTATAATAATTTCAACAAAAGTAGCTGACTGCATAGGAGATCATGAAGTTTTCAAAAAAATCAGATTTCAAAAAATCAAATCACATGGCAGTGATGATACAGTTGGGTTTAAAAAGAAATAACAAGATCACAACCCATGATTAACTTTGCATGCCTTCTTCAGATTCCCTTCACCTTGCTCTTTGTGCTCTGCTTGTGCTCATATGTTGGCATTAGATCACAAGTGCTGCTGTCACTAAAATGTACCCTTTGTGTCCACCTCTATCTGAGTACCTTAATCTCTGAATTGTTTGAAGGCTGTGCTGCAGCACACTGATGTCTTATTCTTTGGATGAGTGACAGTTACTACAGAGAGGGGAACTAAGTCTCTGTGCAAACAGACAGATAATTGTTTTATTTTAATTCTCAGTGACCTTTATTTTATCCTGATTTAATTGCTTACACAAGGGCACCAGCATTTTTTGTGCCCTTATTGCACTAAACATTTTTTCCAGCTCCAGGAAGCATCAGATATATCTTGCGTTGTCTTAAGAGTCATGATTAACTTTCAACAGTGACTGTGCCCATGAGGAAGTGGAAGAATGTGAAAGTGGAAAGTGGATTTGTTTGTAGAGTGGAGGAAATGAAAACTGGTTGTGCTATGAACATAATGGTTTTAGAAGTTCAGAGCTAAGGGATCCCCTAGATGTCAAATTTATTTTCTGACAGCTGTTCTGACTTAATTTAATTAATGGGAAATGCACATAGCCACATTTTTTTGTAAGTTAATAATGTTCAAGTCCAAGTAATTTTTGGATTTGAGCATTTTCTGGCATGCCCTTGTATATGTGTCTACACCTTCTTCAAGAGGGTCAAGTGTCTATACACTGAGAAGAAGTGTCCTCCCTTGCAAAGGTACTGAGTCTTTGCAGATAGCTAGTGAGAAAATGAGAGATTAAGGAAGCAGGTCATGAAGGTGGAATACAAATTAACTGGTTATGTCCTTATGTTGTCCACATTTGATTAAAAAACCCTATTAAGTAGCCTTTGAAGACCAATTCCAAAACCTGAGCTGAAAATGTCCACTGAAACCTTTGTTTCAGAATTCTTTGTTTTATGTATAAATAAAGCGGATGTGTTTACTACAATCACAGAATCCAGTCTGTTTGAATTACAGTTTCTTTAGGCTTTAAAAAACAAAATTCTTCAGCTGATCATGGTTTTTTGTGATTAAAAAGAAGTTCAAATATTATTACCCCAATGTAAATTTTCTGGACTGTCATATCCCATTCACCAGCTGTTCTTAAATAAAGCCAGGAGACTTTAGCTTGTACGGAACACAGCTGTCGGGAGTATCTCCAGCTTAGATACAGGGAACTGACAACTGGTGAACTTTCCATTTTATTTGAAAAATGGAATCTACCTTCACTGTTAAGGATCTGTTTTATATTATACACATATAATATTTATCCAGTTTTATCATTGGAAAAAATGTCAGTTTTAAGGCATTCATTATGATAAATATTTGCCATTTCCTTTGAATAGGTGGATGGCCATATTAGTATTATAAATACTATTAATTATGTTTGTATTAATGTTTACCAGGAGTGCTAATCAGTACTGACTTGTCATTAATTCACTGACATTTTTAAAAGAAGAGGAAATGTTACTCCAAAATATGTGTGAACTTTCATTGTTTGAACATCTCGCTGAGAAATGAGATTTCACAGCTGAAATCAGCAGATGTTTCCATTGCTGGTATGAGTGAGTTTCACAGTTTGATCAAAATTATCTTCAATTTTCTGTATTCATTTTAGCCACATTATAATTTCACTACAAGCAGCAAAATCTGAAATGGTCCAGCAGAATTTGCACAGCTCTATCATGCCAAATTTTTAGGTGATATTAACCCTTCTTTCTCTCCGTCACTGAGAAGTGGTCTGGCAGTTCAGGCTGTGCACATGGGTCTGGGGAACTTAGCTGCTCCCAGACACGCCCTGAATGATTTCAGCGCCTGGTTTGATGCTCCTTACTCAGAAATTATGAACTCTATGGATTTGAAACTATTTTGTTAATTAAACCAAGTTTTCAGGCTTCTGTAACCATTTTACCCCATGTTTCAGTGAGACGTTCCACTTTGTAATGGCTTTTTCACCTTGTTAAATGACTCCCTGTTCTGCCAATCAGCAGGGACAACAGAAATAACACAGACACCAATGGAAAGAATAGGGTTATTTTACTATTGGTGTTTTAAGATATTCGAAAAATGAATAATATATTTACATATAAGGTTAGTTTACTAAGCTCTAATACAAACAGCACAAGCAATAACAAAGGCAATAAGAAAAGTAATGCACCTAACTATTACTACATACAGGAAAGAATAGTGATTAAGAAAGATACATCACCAATTGCCCGAATACGTTAGCGTCATCCAGATCCACAGTCACTGGGGAGCCCCTGGTTGCAGCAAGGATTTGGAGAGCCTTTCCCGGCAAGTCCTACGCAGTGCATCCACTCGTAGGTGAGGCGTCTAAAGTCACTGCAAGAGGGTGCAGCTTTTATAAGCCAAATCAGCAAGTCAGAAATAACTTGCAGGTTTTTTGTGGTTTGTGCAGCTAACACCTGCTGGTTCTCCCCTCCAACCAACTGAGGCCGGGGCTTGGCAAGAGCCCAGGACACGGGTGGTGGAGTTTCCTAAGATTTACTGTAGACAGGGCATGACCTTGGAAATACTTCACAGGCAAGTATATAGCCTGTACCAAGGTCATCAATAAGATGTCTTCCAGGAAGCATGGTCTTGGACAGATATATAGCCAGTGCAAAGGTTATCTGCATCTATGTTCTACATTACGTGGTTTAGTTAACTAACACAAAGAAGCACTATTCACAATGGGTACAGGATTCATCTATAAGTCAACTCCAGCTTGGGCCTACTATCCAAGCCCTAGCATTTCACTCCCTGAGAACTGAAAGTAACTAAGTAACCACCTTGATGTGATTTGCTTTATATACACCTCAGCCTTTCATTTCAATGTAGACTCAGTCCAAAACATGTTCTTTTTTCAGATTTTTTTTTTCACATGGGCCAGAAAGCCTTTCTCAACAAGCAGAGCAATATACAGGAGCATGCTGTCCTTCACCCTGCTCCTTAAAATGTACATGCAAGAGCAAGATGCTGAGGTGTCTTCACTAGCTGAGATCAGAGATAAAAAGCTCCCAACTCTGAGCAAGTCCACCACATTGAAAGAATTTTTTGTTTCTTAAAGAATCCCCATCACTAGTCCAAGGATGCTTTTAAAGCTGTCTGGGGATTCCTTGTTCCATGTTTGGAAAGCTGCATTGTTTTTAGTTTGTGTGTTGTTCTTTAGGAACACAATTTTCATGCATTTAGCCCCTGGTTGTCTGGACTCTGTTTTATCTGTGAATTGCTCATTTGTTCAGCTTTACTCTTGTTTATTTTCATTTCTTGTCTTTTTTTCCCCCTCTGATACTGTTTTGGAGTGAGGAGCAGTTGCAGTGATTGCACCTCTGTTCTCTTTCAGATGACAAAAGAGCAATGGGAATTGCTAAATGTCCCAATTACATTGGTTGCTTTACATTTGAAGAATGAGCCATTCAGTTCTGGGAGTCTGATGAATAAGCTACAAATTCTGAACTTGCTAGTATTTCCCCATATCTGCATGTCTGTTTCTGTAGTCTCTCTAGCCTGTATTCAGAGAACAAATTTTAAGCATAATTAATCTCATTACTCTGTTAAAAGCCATACAGACACTCTCACACCCCCTTAAAAATAGTTGGAGTATTGTTCTTTTCTAGTTGTAAATGGTACAAACACTTATACATGCAAATATCAGATGGATTATGTTTTAAAAACTTTTCTCTT
>NW_008687839.1:19273-28223 GCF_000695815.1 Acanthisitta chloris
GAAATAGGTGTTTTCTTTTAGCCAGTCTTATGGCTTAAGGTGGGTGAAAAATGTTTCCCTTAATAAAGGAACATTTGAATTGCTCTAACTTGCTCTGGTTTATCAGTCTCATTCACCTTAGTTTGCAGGAATAAACTAATTTTTCTGTTTACAAGTATTTGTGAATATCACAAGATGTTTTTAAGTTATGTGTGGTAATGCAAGATCTTAATATCTCTTGTATGGCTTAAAATCATCTGTGTCATAAAAGTCTGGTGGACAATTGGGTGGTTGCAGTAATTATCACTAACCACAGTTAGTAGTTGAAGGTGTTACTAGAAAACTCCAAGCAAGTGTGCTTCACACACAGCACCAGGCTCTTTCCTGATCAACCATGTGCAGCCCATCAGGAGAGCCATCCAGGTGCAGAATTGCTGTGGGATGGGCAACATGTAGTTTTGTTTTGTTTGCTTTGGAAATAGGATCTGGGCTCTTACTTGCCTTCCTAGTTGTACTGGTTTGGGCCAGGACAGGGTTAACTTTGGCAGCAACCAGGACGGGCATGGCCAGGACCCTGGGGTTATTCTGTACTACCTCTGCCTTGTGCCGGTGGGAGTTGGGTGGGAGTTGGGGATCGGTAGCATTTTTTTCTGGCCAGAGCATATTGTGGAGCAGGTTCCGTGTGGTGAGCTTGTGAATCGTTCACCTGTCTTGTGCACTGTTATTAGTATTCTTGTGTTACTATTTGTCTTTCTCTTTTCATGGCTGTTTTCTAGTAAATTGTTCTTATCTCACCATGTGATTTTTACCTTTTTGTGCCTCCAGTTCTCCTCTCCATCCCGCTGCATGGGGAGGTGGGAAGAGTGAGCGAGCAGCATGTGGTTTGGGTGTTCCAGTGCGAAGACTAAATTGAGGAATACCATTCCTAAACTATGACAATAGTCTACGCAGAGTTATGCCCACAAGTATTTCAGGTGAAATGTTTGATTTGGGGCAGAACTGAGAGGTTTGAGTGCACACAGATCTGCTCATGGCTAATAAGTTTTCTTTAAAAGCAGGACTAATAGGCTATACAGCCTGTTAAAGACATGCAAAAATGTCTGGAGTGATTGGTCATTGTGGGCAAAGCTGAATTAGAGCAGGGCAGTGCCTGCATTGCCAAGCCTTTCTTGGCTGACAGGACAAAGTGAGGAGATAGGAATTCTACTTGCTTGCTCAGTGATTTTTCTTCCATTTAGCTTTTGAAGTCATACTTCCTTTTTAAGGACTTTCTCCCTTCTGCTCTGCCCTTTAGGTTTTCTTAGTCCATTCAGAAGCATATAGAGTACCACAGCCATGACACCACCTAGGAAAAGTTTGGTAGGTGTCTGCAGCCTATTAAAGGGCCTAAGTGATGCCAAGAAAACCTGGTAAAGAACTACTCACAGACTTGAATTTCTGAATAGCAGGTATTTGTTTATTCAGCACTGGGCACAAGGGGGATCGCTTCACCAAACTTGTGCACTGAAGATAACACTTATCTGGTTTATATACATTAAAGAACTCATACATATTCATTATTTCCAGGAATAGGTGGTAATTATTACAGCTAGTTCTTGGAAATCATTATCATAACCTCCTCCTTCATCTCCTCCCACTTGGCATTAGTCCGATGGTCTCTGGTGGTCGTCCAGGGGACGTCAGGAGGGAGGCCAATGGTCTTCATCAGATTGATCTTTTCACCTTTGAGTTTGGCACATGCTCTTTGGTCTTGATCTTCAGCTGCCAGGTCCTGAGTCCAGTTGCATCTAGTCTTACTTCCCCATAAATACATTGTGTTTACACTACCTAAGCTAAAATAATGCCCTAAGTTCTACACTTTTCATGCTTAATAAACTAAAACAATGCCTTATTGCTCAACCTTTTACCTTCTGTTTATTCAGGTGCTCTCTACTTGACTATCCTCTATCCTACTCTCAGCCTTAACTATTCAATTCCCGTTATCATCAGGATTCACTCTCAATGCACTGCTTATATTATAATAATTTCCAATTTCAGTTTCAGGTGCTTGGTTTATTAGTAACAGAGCAATTCCTGCAGAAACCGACTGATCAAATGTCTAAACGTGTCTGTTCAAAACCTGACTTTCTATCAAGCAAGTTCCAATGAAAGAGATTTTCTGTAATTCCCAGAACAGCACCTAGATCATTAACAAAATGTCCTTGTGGTTCTCGAGCCTCCAACATTTATGAATACTCTATAAATGTGCCTATTGCTCTAGTCCAGTAATCTTTCTGTCCATTACCTGATTTTAAATAATACCACAGCAAAACTAGATGGCTCAAATGTTTATTCAGTGAACCTTTAAAGTGGCAAGCCAAAATGTCACAACTAGTTATAAACAAATATCTTCAAGTTATTAAACTTGCATATCTTGCTTGCTTTTCATTGTAATCTGCTGAATTTGCATTTTCTGTCTCTTGAAAATTTCCTTGATTTTCTGATTGTTTGATATATCTGATACTCTGACTTCTTCACTATGACAATGTTTCATTTATTAGCCCATGGAAAGCCCATGGAAAGGTGGAGACTGGTATTTTGCTTCCATTCCTATTTTTGAGTCTGTTTTTTCATTTTTTTGATCAAAGTATGATGCATAAGTTTCCCTTGGCAATGCAGAGGCAGTTTCCCTCTCTATTTCAGCCACATCCTCCAAAACATGCTTGCAGCATACAATATGCTGTCTGTTGGGCCCCATTCTTGCCTCTAGCAGAGGGTTTGTTAAGCCCCAAAGAATGGGATTTAATAACTCTCCCAGAGTTTTGAGGTTTTTTGCTAGACTTGTCTATGATGACTAATTCTTATGCAGCTAGATTCTCAAGTCTGCTTTTAATTTCAGCTTACAACTTCATCAGTTATGAATGACAACAACGGGAAAATGTCTATAGCATCTTTTCTTTGTGTGTCTTGCCAGAAACAGGAAGGATTGATCTCTCCCTGCTTGTCTTTTACCTTAGAACTGTGAAGATTGTTGCCTTTCGTCAATCTCTCTTCCTCTCTGAGGTCTCCTCAGATGACACGTTCCCAAGGGACTTTCTCTGCTCTTAGCTGAAGAGCTGAGCATAGAAAATCCTTTTACGAATTCTGTCATTAACTAGCTAGTTAACTGAGGGGATGAATAAAACTTTTTTTAGGAAATGCTTCTCCTGTCAGAAAGCTAACAGTTTGGAGAAACCTGGCTCTCTATAGAATCAGCTGGGAAAAAATGGAAAATTACAAGACTAGAATTTAAACTTTTTGGCAGGAAAAGAAATATGAACAGAAACAACTAGAATTTGCTTTAGCTGTGCAATGTAAGTAAAGTGAGAAACCATGAAACACAGATTTCCTTCATAAAATTTTTTCTAAATCTAAAACAGTGAAAATCAGGTAGGCAGGATTGTTTCTCACTGGTTTCAAGCACCAGACTTTTGTTATGTTAGTCTGAAATAGGATGAGCTTAAAGACAGACATGACTGGGGTTTAAATTATAGCCTTCCATGTATAAAATAGCAGCACTGCAAGTTACAGATTAAAAGAAGGAAAAATCAGTCTTTTTAATAAAACATTTCTGCCTGCTCAGGGGAAGATGGATTAAATTTGATTCAAATGCTGTGAGTCCTCCTTGTGGGCAGAGCAGTGCTGTGGTCCTGGTGCTAAGGGACTTGACATGAGTGGGTGGTTCTTACTTTCACCAACAGAGAAGGCAGAGGCTGGGCTTGGGGATGCTCATGTTGGATCCTGTCTGTCAAATCCTGTTGAGATGTTTGGCTGAGGCTAAGGAGAGGGTAGTCTAGCACAGCATAGCTATGTCTGTGCATATGAACTTGCATGGAGCTATTCTTAGAGTCACTTCCCTGTGCTCTCCTAATGCCTAATTAGAAGCTGAGCAGTTAGCTCAAAATGCCTTATCAGAGCTTCCTTTTGGAAATTCATGCCTTTAGTTTTACATAGACAGGGTGGGTCTGATTGAGTTCCCAAAACATAAGTATGTAATAGGAAAGCAGCATATAGTCACAGTTTAATAAAACCCCTTGATCCTTCATCTATGGGATAATAACTTTAATCCACAGTTAATGTTTTCAGCTACATAAACATTTTTTAAACTTATGTTTCAAAGAAATATTACTGTTGATAATAGAATCCTTAACCTTAGATCCTTAGCAACTTTTTTAAAATCACAATTTGAGACAAATAGGATACTTTAGGATTTTTACTGGCTACAGAATCATGTAAATTAAACCACTCTAAATATACCTATTTGTAGAGTTCTTAACCTTGCTATTTCTATTTTTAGAATGATCATGAGCTCCAAGCGAAGAACTTACTTAATCTCAGGCACCTCAGTTATGTTGCTGCCCATCTCTTCAAAGATACCTGTGATCTTTGCAATGAGAGAAGTTCCTGTATGCTGTTGCACTTACAGCAGCTGTTCACAGACAGTTACATCCAATGCCCAATGCTCTGGGGCCTAGTTGAGGATGGATCATCATCAAGCTCTTAGGGCACAGCTGTAAGTGATGTTGTTTATGGTGCTGCTACTGCTCCTGTCCATACCTATTGCCCTGGACTGTGGGGCTTGTTTGCTTAGGAACAGATTTGTGACATGACAGTGGTGTTTATGTCTTGGCTTTCAGGAAATAAGGAGTGTTAATTTGTACTTTAGATTGTAGCTGACTTCCTCTGTGGTTTATTAAATTCAGTGTGTTTAACTAGTGCATTCTCTGAAAACTTTCATTTAGCTGAATTTTCCAGCTGTTTAAAAGTATGATGCAACAGGCATCAGATGTGAGCTCTTGGAGCAGAACAGAGTTTTATACCAAGTGTGACACTTGGAAGAGTGTCTGTGGGAATGCATTATGCCTGCATTTGCCAGCCTTTTTATTTTTCTTGAATTTCAAATTCCTAAGGGAGTTAGACTGAAAGGGAAGGGGTTTAAGTTCCCCTGAAATAACTGCTTATTTCATGCAAATTAAAGCCCCCTCCCAACTTTTCACACTACAAATGTGCAGCAGATAGAAATAAAAAGCGGGGAGCCTGACTCAGTACTGGTCTATACCCAGTGCTGTTCCTCCGTCAATGTCTCCCTCTTCTACTCCAATCCCCAAATTCCTCCATCCTCTTCTTTCCCTTTTTGCTGCCTTTTGCCCACCCTCATCTTCTCCAGGTCTCCTGACAGAGCAGCCAACATGTGCAGAGTTCCTGGCTAGCTCTCAGCCATCAGACACAGTGACATGTTCTTCTCCCATGAGCTGGTGGATGAAAAATATAGCTGATTATGTAATGTGTAAAGCAGAGTCTCACAGATGCTATCCTGTGACCTACAGCCTATTGCATATTATGACAGAATAAAGCTGGTTTGTGTGTCATCAGGGAGACAGTAAATTAGCAAGGCTTATATTCTTATTTTTACTTTCAGTTCACAATTTAAATACCCACAAGGAAAAAAATTTCTCCGCTTATAATGGTATTTTTAAATTATGTCATTTAAAATTTCATTTTGCCTTAGCACATGAAGGCAACTGCTGTTTTCTGCAGGGCAGAGAGGTGTGCAGAGGAATTGTAATCTCTACCACAACTCTTCAATACTCTACAACAAAGGCTTTAGGATCTGTTTTTTACTTGAAGTGACAGGTGGTGGTGCATCACCTAGCAGGATGATGCTTGTTTTCTTGATACCTGTCTTTTTGGTGCTATTCCAATTTAAATATTAGTAACAAAAATCATACAACATGAATATATCCCAGTTCATGTAAAGGGATGTAATCAGCACTTCATGCATTGGTTTTTAACTGTTGCAATCAATGGAAATGTTACTAATGCAAGTGAGGGCAAGAAAATATGTTCCCAAAATGTCTAGCTTTGCAATGCCTGAGTACTCAGGTATGTGATGTGCTGTGTGAGATTAGAGTAGAATGAACTCCTGCAAATTCTCTCTAAATTTCTTCTTTATTCCCTGAGCAGAGAGGAATTGCATTACCATGATGATACGTGCGCTCCCACTGGAAATCAGCCAGGTAGAAAGAAAAAAAAGAAAAGATGCTTTTCTTTGCATTTGCTGTCTCAAGTGCTCAACACATGTAATTGTAATGTGCATAGGTATGTAGGCAGTTCAGCTGTGACATGGGACCTGTTCTTGCCTCCTGTGCAGATAGATGCATCCCAAAATCATGCAATTTGGCACAGATTTGCTGTCAGTTGGGAGCTCTGCTCAAGCCCAAGTAATATCACTTCTGCTTGAGCTTTCTTATGCCATATGGACACGTGTGATGGAGTGGCAAGAAGGGATTTTCTAGGAATAGTAAGAGATGGGGAGCAACCCTCAGGGATGGCATCCGTGTTTACTTGTTTCAGTACTTCATAGCAACCACAAGACTAGGGACCCTTATTTGTGAATGACTGCAATCACCCCAGGTGCATCCTGAAAGGTTGATGGGAAAAGAGAAATAATATTATCTGTGATAACTTCTGAATGGCCATCTAAAAGAGGGATGGGTACCATCAATCAAAACAATGGGTAACTTTTGTCCTTGTATGACTTATCATTTTCTATGGACGTCAAGAATGTGTTGACTCTAACTATTAACAAGTCACAGTGGGGAGAAGACTCATGGGTGGAAAGAGCACACTGAGGCACAGGTGTCAGTGTCCAGGACAGGTGGGGTGTCCAGGGCAAGAAGTAGCTGATTTTGTGACCAACAGTCTTTTCTGTCTTCCTCTCTCACGAAAAGTTTGTGAGCACCAATTAACTGTGATGTGCCAAGAGGTAGGATCTGTGGTCTCTTGCAGGTCTTAAATTTGGCATAAAATTGTGGTGGTGCCTTGGGCAAGACAGTATTTTGAGCTCTGACATGGGAGTTCATAGTTGGAGTTTGTCTTCCCAGCTAGAACGTGTATCCTGCCTCTGCTCTTCAGCTGCTATAAAAAAATTTGCATTCAGTTATGCTCAGCCCCATCTATTCCCAGGAAGAGTAAATAAAGTATTGGTGACTTTTGGGATAGTCTCACTCAAGGAAAGACTGTGTCTCTCATTTAGCTCTCTCCTTTGTTTTTCTTTAACACTGTTGTGTTGTTCAGTTCTCTAGTAGTCTTTGTTCAGGAAGATTTGTTCAAACAAGCTGATCCTAACAGTTTCTTTGAGCCTTCACAGCCAGCAGGTAGCTGTAGCAGGAAGCAGACATGCATTTTTACAGTATACCATGTTAGAGCTGAGTACCTGAACAATCTCTCTTGCTCTGAGATACTCTGGACAACAGTCATACTATCCTTGACTTTACAATGTGCTGATGTGCTCTGTCATCATTTAATCAACATCTGGTTGAACTTCAGTCGCTACCACAAACTTAAAGGCTATTTGTATGTCTCCAGATTAATTTAGTTCTGTTCAAAAGCATTATTTGCTTTTCTCATTCTCATAGTTTTCTTAGTCTTTGTTTAGGGTAGCACAGTGGAGGTACACAGAGAAATCCAGCCCTAGCTCCAAGTTACCCATAGTCCATGATGAATCAAATGGCTGAAAGGGACCAAGGGCTGAACCATTTGGAGATGAAGCTTGCTACCCTTATTGAATGTGGCTGTTCCAGTTGTGCCTAACACGTGACAGCACCAGGGCAGCTCTGGGGTGTGTATGGGATTGGCATTCATTTTGATGGACTTCACTTGGGCTCCGTCTGTGCAAGGAATCTGGAGAGGTCCCACTTGACTGGAAGCTGGCTAATGTAGTCCCAGTTTTCAAAAAAGGGAAAGAAAGATGACCCTGGTAACTACAGGCCTGTTAGCCTCACTTCTATATCTGGTAAGATCAGGGAAAAGATTATCCTGGGAGATACTGAAAAACACCTGAAGAATAATGCAGTCACTGGACACAGCCAGAATGTCATAAGGGGAAGGTCCTGCTTGTCAAACTTTATTTCCTTTTCTGACAAGGTAACCCATCTAGTTGATCAAAGGAAGCCAGCTGATGCAATCTTTTTAGATTTCAGTAAAGCTTTTGATACCGTCTCTTATACGATCCTTCTGGACAAAATCTCCAGCACAAAACTGGACAAACACACTATGCGATGGATGAGCATCTGGCTCACGGCTCAGGCACAAAGGGTTATGGTGAATGGGACTACATCAGGCTGGCAGCTGGTCACTAGTGGGTCCTGCAGGGCTGCATCTTAGACCCAGTGCTCTTCAGTATCTTCATAAATAACTTTGACACAGGACTTCAAGGACTATTAAGTAAATTCACAGATGATACAAAATTGGGAGAAACTGTTGGATCCCTTGAAGGCAGAGAGGCCTTGCAGAGAGACCTAGACAAATTAAGAGAGCTGGGCAATCACCAACGATGTGAAGTTTAGCAAGGGCAGGTGCTGGATTCCACACCTGGGGTGGGGCAACCCTGGCTGTACGTACAGACTGGGGAATGAGATGTTGGAAAGGGACCTGGGGGTCCTTGTTGATGGCAAGTTGAATATGAGTCATAGTGTGCCCTGGTAGCCAGGAGGGCCAACTGTGTCCTGGGGTGCATCAGGCAAGGCATTGCCAGCTGGTCAAGGGAGGTGATTATCCTGCTCTACTCTGTGCTGGTCCAACCTCATTTTGAATATTGTGTGCAGTTTTGGGCACCACAATGTAAGAAAGATATTAAGTTATTAGAGAGCATCCAAAGGAGGGCAACGACGATGGTAAAGGGCCTTGAGGGGAAGCCATATGAGGAGTGGCTGAGGTCACTTGGTCTGTTCAGCCTGAAGAAGAGGAGACTGATGGGAGGCTTCATCACTGTATACAACTTCCTCACAAAAGGAGGTGAAGGGGCAGGCACTGACCTCTTCTCTCTGACAACCAGTGACAGGACCCAAGGGAATGGTCTGAATTTGTGTCAGGGGAGGTTTAGGCTGGATATTAGAAAATGATTCTTCACCAAGAACCCTGGAACAGGCTCCCCAGGGAACTTGTCACAGCA
>NW_008687840.1:0-752 GCF_000695815.1 Acanthisitta chloris
TGGCGCTAAGCGACCTGCTGCTGGCACTCTGCTGCATGCCCTTCACCCTGCTGCCCGGCCTCATGGGCGCCTTCGTCTTCGGCGACACCGTCTGCAAGCTCGTCGCCTACCTCATGGGTACGAGGGCACGGGGAGGAGCTTGTCCCTGCCTTAGGGGTTTGTGGGGAGCACGGGGGGAGCTCATTCCTACCTTGTGGGTAGGTACCTGAGGAGCGCTGGGGAGCTCGTTGCCTACATGGCGAGCTCATCCCTACCTGATGGGTACGTAGGGGGCACAGGTGGGGAACTCACCCTTATCTGATGGGCACATGGGGGTCTCATCTCTACCTCGTGGGTATGTGGTGCACACAGAGGTATAGCTTGTCCCCTACTCCATGGGTACGCGGGCACATGGGGGGATAGCTCGTCCCTACCTCATGGGTACATGGAGGATGTGGGAGGCATGGAGGTGCCGCTTGTCCCTACCTTATGGGTATGTGAGGGGCTTGTCCCTACCTCGTGAGTACATGAGGACCATGGTGGGGCAGCTCATCCCTACCTCATGGGTATGTGGGGGACTAATCCCTCCCTTGTGGGTATATAGGGGCCACGCAGGGGCAGCTCATCCCTACCTCATGGGTATGTGGGGGACACGGGAGGAGAGGGAGCTTGTCCCTACTGCATGGGTACGTGGGGGGCTCATCCCTACCTCGTGGGTACGCGGAGGCCACTTGTCCCCGACGGGCACGTGAGGTCTGCGGCAGGGGAGCTCG
>NW_008687841.1:0-1329 GCF_000695815.1 Acanthisitta chloris
ACCCTCTGTGTTCCCCTGCAGCCCCTGCCCAGTGGCTCCCAGTGCCCCTCCAGCCCCTGCCCAGTGCCCCCCAGCCCTGCTCGGGGCCCTCTGAGCCCTTTGTGTTTCTGCCTCACTGCCCCTTTTCTCCTCCTGCAGCAGCAGCACAGAGGAGCTGAGTTTTTCCACCAACTTTGGCCTCTGAGGGTCCTTCCCAGCCTGGGGAGGTGGGAGGGAGGCAAAGACCCCCCCCGAGCCCCTCTCCCAGTCCTGGAATCTTAGCCCTCCACGTGTCCAGGAGTGAGATCTGAGGCTCTAAGGTTCCTTCTGGGACCCCCAAAGCAGCAGAGATGAACTCCTGGGGGGCTCTGAACCCCCATGGGTGACCTTGGGGACATATCCTGAGCCCCCTGGGGCAGCAGCAGTGTCCCCAGGGGGTCCCAGCCCCCCCAGGTCCTTCATGCTCTTGTATTTGCTGCTGGTTGATGCTTTATTGGTGTCTTTGCAGTGCCGAAAGTCACATAAGTGCAGGAGGAATTGACATGTTGTTGGTAGGTTGGGAGTGCATTTTTCTCTGTTATTATTAGGTGAGGAATATTTAAGGCTCTTTGGGAAGGAAAACTGGAAGCCAATTCCACCCCATCATGGCCCTGGGGATTTATAGCTCTTCCCAAGGAGGTTTTAGCTGGCAATTGGTTTGTGTTGTCCTCATGGTGTGTGTTTTTACCCCAAAGACAACCCAGGGGCTCTCACTGGATGCACAGGGGGGAATTTGGGGGTGAGTTGGGGTAAGGAATGTGAGGTCATGTTGGTGTTGGAGGGGATGATGGACCTAACAGAGGTGCAGGCAGGAGGTACCAGGATCTGCTCCCAGGAACAAGGGACAGGGCATGGGAAACACCTCAAGCTGTGCCAGGGGAGGCTCAGGTTGGACATCAGGAGGAATTTCCTCATGGAAAGGGCTGTCAGGGATTGGAATGTGCTGCCCAGGGAGGTGATGGAGTCACCAGCCCTGGAGGTGTTGAAGGAACAACTGGACGTGGCACTCAGTGCTCTGGTTGAGTTGACAAGGCAGAGATCATCACAGCTTGGACTTGATGACCTCAGAGGTCTTTTCATGCCCTGGTCCCTATGAGTGCCCATCCCAGTGGCACCAAGGGGACAAGGAGCCCCAGTCCCTGTGGACCCACACCCTGGTGACCCCGAGGGGATGGTGAGCCCCAGTCCTGTGGGTGTCCATGGCACATCCCAGTGTCCTGGGGCCACTGTGGCATGTCTCAGTGCCCTGGGACCACTGTGGCACATCCCAGTGCCCTGGGGCCACCATGGCACATCCCAGTGTCCTGGGGC
>NW_008687841.1:1381-1625 GCF_000695815.1 Acanthisitta chloris
CAGGGGGCCCCGGTGGCACGACCCAGTGTCCTGGGACCACCGTGGCACCGTGTGGTGGCCCAGGTGATGGATGCAAGAGGCTGTGAGCACCAGGAGCAGGAGGAGGAGGCGCTGGGGCCGGGGGAGGGGAACCAATCTCCTCCTCATTTGTTTTTATAATTTTGCCTTTTAAAAACTGAAAATAACTGGAGCATCCTTTCCCCCGAGAGCTGAGCCTCACCCGCTCCAGGAGCTGAGACTCGAG
>NW_008687841.1:1677-5857 GCF_000695815.1 Acanthisitta chloris
GAAACCACGGGGAGCTCCATGCGAGGACCGGGGGGGCTCCTGTGCCCCCCCCGGGCCTGGTTTGCCCCCTCAAGGGAAGGTTTGGGTGGAAACAACTCCAGTGCTGTCCCTGCAGTGGCAGTTGGGGACACTCCAGGGCACGGTGACGTCCCCTGGGCTGGAGGAGGGTGGGCAGGCTGGATGTGGCCCCGTCCCGGTGCCTCCCGAGCTCGGGCACTGGGAAGGTGCCAACGATGCCTTGGCATCATATGATGGTGGTGAAATACTTTCCGTTGCTGCCGGGCTGGGAGGACATGCCAGAGTGGGAGCAGGGCCAGGGAGGAGGATGGAGGCAGCAGGGGTGGGGACAGGGAGGGCACAGGGAGAGCTGGGGAGGGTGGCATGGCAGGGAAGGGGAGAACTGGGCACAGAAGATGTTGGCGTGGCAAGGAAGAGGATGGAGACAGGGATAATTGGCCACTGGGGACACTGGCATGGCAGGGATGGGCACAACTGGCTACTGAGGATGGCAGGGATGGGGATGGGAATAGGGATAACCAGGCACCAAGGATGCTGGAATGGTGGGGATAGGGATGGGAACAGGGATAACCAGGCACCAAGGATGCTGGAATGGCAGGGACAGGGATGGGAACAAGGATAACTAGGCACCAAGGATGCTGGAATGGTGGGGATAGGGATGGGAACAGGGATAACCAGGCACCAAGGATGCTGGAATGGCAGGGACAGGGATGGGAACAAGGATAACTAGGCACCAAGGATGCTGGAATGGTGGGGATAGGGATGGGAACAGGGATAACCAGGCACCAAGGATGCTGGAATGGCAGGGACAGGGATGGGAACAAGGATAACTAGGCACCAAGGATGCTGGAATGGTGGGGATAGGGATGGGAACAGGGATAACCAGGCACCAAGGATGCTGGAATGGTGGGGATAGGGATGGGAACAGGGATAACCAGGCACCAAGGATGCTGGAATGGTGGGGATAGGGATGGGAACAGGGATAACCAGGCACCAAGGATGCTGGAATGGTGGGGATAGGGATGGGAACAGGGATAACCAGGCACCAAGGATGCTGGAATGGTGGGGATAGGGATGGGAACAGGGATAACCAGGCACCAAGGATGCTGGAATGGTGGGGATAGGGATGGGAACAGGGATAACCAGGCACCAAGGATGCTGGAATGGTGGGGATAGGGATGGGAACAGGGATAACCAGGCACCAAGGATGCTGGAATGGTGGGGATAGGGATGGGAACAGGGATAACCAGGCACCAAGGATGCTGGAATGGTGGGGATAGGGATGGGAACAGGGATAACCAGCCCCTGAGGATGCTGGAATGGCAGGGACAGGGATAACCAGGCACTGAAGTGTTAGCATGGCAGGGATGGGACAGGGACAGGGACAAGGATAACCAGGCACTGAGGTGTTAGCATGGCAGGACTGGGACAGGGCCAGGCATAACCAGGCACTGAAGTGTTAGCATGGCAGGGATGGGACAGGGACAAGGACAAGGATAACCAGGCACTGAGGTGTTAGCATGGCAGGGATGGGACAGGGACAAGGATAACCAGGCACTGAGGTGTTAGCATGGCAGGGATGGGACAGGGACAAGGATAACCAGGCAGAGGTGTTAGCATGGCAGGGATGGGACGGGGACAGGGACAAGGATAACCAGGCACTGAGGTGTTAGCATGGCAGGGATGGGACAGGGGCAGGGACAAGGATAACCAGGCACTGAGGTGTTAGCATGGCAGGGATGGGACAGGGACAAGGATAACCAGGCACTGAGGTGCTGACACAGCAGGGCTGGGGACTGGGACAGGGAGCATTGGCACAGCAGGATGTTGCCCATTTCCTGCTCATCCCGGAGTGGTGTCTGCGGGATTCAATTAACGAGGAATTAGCGGATGGTAATATTTAATTACTGTCGATGCGGTGGGATTAGAGGGAGATTTCAGCCCAACAGGGCTGATGCCTTTGTGAGGAGGCTCCACAGTGGGGACAGAACTGTGATCCATCCACTGGGATGGATCCCTGGATCCCCAAACCCCCAGGATTACCATCCCAGTGCCTACAGAATGACTGGATGTGGCTCTTGGTGCCAAGGTGATGGGTCAAAGGTTGGACTTGCTCTTGGAGGTCTTTTCCAACCTCAACGATTCCATCATTCTGCGATTCCGTGATCCCAAGGTCCCTCCCAGGGCTGCTCCAGCTTTTCCAGCCTCCATCCATCCCTGTTAGCGTTACAAAGCCAAGAGGAAGGAGAATAGAAGAGACCATTGAGTGACTCCCAAGGAGGAGCGGAAGAGGTTTCTCCTGCCAAGCTCCTTCCCAGCTCGGCGTTCCCGCCCGGCGCTGTCACTCCAGCTCGGAGCAGCCGAGGAGCTTCATAAATACTTGATGGCAAGAAGGACTTTCTCCAGCAAATATCCAGCTGGGAGGGAACTGCAGCACCCCCAGCACCACAGCCCCTGGCTGTGTCCCTGTGCCCATCCTGCTGGGATGCTCCAGGAGGGGCTTGGAGCATCCCAAATTCAGGATTGTGCCCACTTTCTCCAGCAAATATCCAGCTGGGAGGGAACTGCAGCACCCCCAGCACCACAGCCCCTGGCTGTGTCCCTGTGCCCATCCTGCTGGGATGCTCCAGGAGGGGCTTGGAGCATCCCAAATTCAGGATTGTGCCCATGTCCTCTGCGGGAAGCATCACTGGAGCCTTGTCCTGGTGACCCTGGGGTCAGACAGGGTTCAGGACCCCTGAGGACAGGCAGGATGGGCACTGGGTGCCCCCCCAGCCGCGTCCGTGCTGGGGCTGAGGAGAGACCCAAATTCCTGGCGCCAGGAATAGCGGGAGGAGCAGGGGGAGCGCGGGGGCTGCCAGGGCTCATCTCGTCTCGGCGCCGCCGCATCCCGCGGGCACTGCAGGGCACTGCCAGCCAGCACCGTGTCCCTGCTGGGGTGGCACTGGCACTGGGCTGGGCTGTGTCCCCAGCACTGGGGGAGCTGTGTCCCTTACTGGGGAGGCTGTGTCCCTTACTGGTGTGTCTCTGGCACTGGTGGGTACTGTCCCTCTCACTGGTGTGTCCTTGGCACCTGTGGGGTCTGTGCCTGTTACTGGTGTGTCCCTGGCACTGGTAGGGGCTGTGTCTGTTACTGGTGGGGGCTTGTGTCCCTTACTGGTGCGTCCTTGGCACTGGTGTGTCCCTGGCACTGGTAGGTTCTGTGTTCCTGTCACTGATGAGTACTGTCCCTCTCACTAGTGTGTCCTTGGCACCGGTGGGAGTTGTGTCTATTACTGGTGGGATCTGTCCCTGCCACTGATGTGTCCCATGTCCCTGGCACTGGTGTGTCCCTGGCACTGATGTGTCCCATGTCCCTGGTACTGGTGTGTCCCTGGTACTGGTGTATCCCATGTCCCTGGCACTGGTGTGTCCCTGGCACTGATGTGTCCCATGTCCCTGGTACTGGTGTGTCCCTGGTACTGGTGTATCCCATGTCCCTGGCACTGGTGTGTCCCTGGCACTGGTGTGTCCCTGATGTGTCCCATGTCCCTGGCACTGGTGTGTCCCTGGCACTGATGTGTCCCATGTCCCTGGTACTGGTGTGTCCCTGGTACTGCACTTGTTTATGTCCCTGGCACTGGTGTGTCCCTGGCACTGGTGTGTCCAGTGTCCCCAGGGCTGTGGTGCCTCGTGGTGGGTACCCTGCCCTGGTCTCAGCACCCAGCCCAGGCTCATCCTGCCCTTCTCCCTTCTCCTTTCCGCTCTGCTGGGCAGTGCCCGAGGAATCCAAATCCTCTTTTCTCTCCCGCAGAATCAAACCACTGAAGAGGGTTATTTCTTTTTTTCCCCTCCTCTCCCTGCCTGTTTTTTTTTTTTTCCATATAAATAGCAGTGAACAACTTGGGAAGAGGAAGGGGGAAAGGCTTAAATTTAAAAGCAACAAGAAGAGGAAGGGGAGGAGGGAGAGAGAAAATAATACGGGGGGGAGAGAAAGAAAAAAAAAACCTCCAGCACGGAGAGATTTAGCTCCATCTGAGAGCTGTCAGCGCGAATCAGAGCTGCGCTTTGAACCCGGAGTTAATAGCGGGAGGAGAGGGAGGGGCAGCAGCCCCAGCCTGGGGCTTAATCAGCCCCGCGCGGGGAAACGCGGCGAGACAGGCGGGCACGGGGCGGGGGGCAC
>NW_008687842.1:0-800 GCF_000695815.1 Acanthisitta chloris
CTGAAAAAGAGATACTGGCAGCTTATGCAGGGGTTTGAGCTGCTTCGGAGGTAAAAGGTACTGAAGCACAGCTCCTTCTGGCACCCCGACTACCTCTGTTGGGTTGGATGTTCAAGGGGATAGTCTCCTCTACACATCATGCAACTGATGCCACATGGAGTACACGGATTGCCCTGGTCACACAACGAGCTCAGAGAGGAAATCCCAGTCATCCAGGGATCTTAGAAGTGATCATGGACTGGCCAGAAGGCAAAGATTTTGGAATGTCATCAGAGGTGGAAGGAAGTAATGCATGCTGAAGAGGCCCCATTATATAGTAAATTACCAGATGATGAAAAGCAGTATGCCCTGTTTACTGATGTATCTTGCCATCTTGGAGGAAAGCATTGTAGATGGAAAGGAGTTGTATGGAATCCCCTATGACAAGTCATAGAAACTGCCAAAGGAGAAGGTGAATCAAGTCAGTTTGCGGAGGGGAAAGCTGTCCAGCTGGCCTTGGACATTGCTGAACGAGAAAAATGGCCAGTACTTTATCTCTATACTGATTCATGGATGGTGGCAAATGCCCAGGATGGCCCTGCTCAGTCATAATTTTTGCATATTGTAGAAGGGGATAAAGTTCCCGTAGCACATGTTAAGACCATGCTGCGGAAAACAGTCTGGATTATTCCTACCTCAAGCAAAGGCAAACGCATATGGGGGATTGCTTTTACTCAAGGACCTGGGTTCACTTGGTAGGTAATGCAGGAGAATGGAGATCCGGTGTGTGCCTTAAGGGGATCTGATTTTGGGTGAGAATA
>NW_008687843.1:0-2114 GCF_000695815.1 Acanthisitta chloris
CATCTCCACACCACCCCCACCGCCCTGGCAGCTGCTACACAGCATCCCCCCAGGACTCAGGGACACCCCAAAGCATAGCCCCCTGCTGCCCCCCGCACCGCCCCATGCCCCTGCCACCCTCGCTGCTGCCAGAGTATGGGAGCTCACCTCTGCGCCTCAGCCCCGCTGCTCGACGCCAACCACGTGGGCAAACCACAGCACTGAAACTGGGGGCCGCCCTGGGTGTGGCGGAAGCGTGATAGCACCCAGCGAGGGGCCCAGCACCCTGTCCTGCCACGAGGGCAGTCTCAGCAGGGCAAACGGGGAACAGGCAGTGCCAGGGGGTCCTACCCAATGGAGTTTCCCCCCCTTTGCCAGCTCGTGCTCATTTGGGACTGCAAGCAAGCTGGCACGGTCCTGAGCTAACATGGCCAGTGGTGCAAGCATTGGTGAGGTGTGGGCGTCACTGAGGCATGGGCTTCATGGGGTTCATCTCCTAGCTGGGGAGGAGAAAGGGGTGGGCAAGGGCAGATGCGTCGAGCACTCTCCTGGCACCCAGATGCCCCAGACCTGTGCTCTTAAAAGCAGCACCATGCTAGAGTGAGTAGCACCCTGAGGCTTTGGCTTTGGTTCCCTGGGAGCAGCTGCTCCAAGGGTGTTTTGGGAGCAGTGGTTCCAAGGGTATTTTGGGAGCAGCGCTCACAGCCCAGCACCAGCAAGCAGCTCGGTGGTGCCACCAGTGGCGCTGCCACCAGCACTCCCGAGGGACAGGCAGTATTCAGGAGCAGCTTGGTGCAGGCTCATTACGAGAGCAGGTTTAGGGTGTTTGTGAAAGCCCAGTAACCACCTCTATCCATGGGGTGCAGGAAGCCCCAGCTGAGCAGGAGCATCCAGTGGGAGGACGTGGTGGCTGGTGAGAACAGTGCAGCCAAGCTCAGTCCATGCCCTTGGCAATGACCCTCCTGCTATGGTTATTGGTGACAGGCTCAGATCACAAAATGCCTCTGAGGGGCCCCGGCCCTGTGGTGAATGCCTGCGGGAGGTGAAGGGCATCCCGGGAGAACAGAGCTGGAGGGATGACTCCATCCCACCACCCCCAATGCTCTCTACCTAAAACTGGCCAGCCTTGTTGCTGGAGGAAACTGAGGCACGGCTGGTGGGGGGTTTGTCGTGCTCCCTGCTGGCACCAAGCTCCCTTCCTGGCCCCAGGGCTTGTGACAAGTAGCAGGCAGCACCCCCTGCTCTGCCCACAGATGGACACAGGCATAGACAGCATCCGGCTGGGATGCTCCCAGTGAGCCAGCACCATCAGCCACAGTGGATGCTGCAGCCTCAGTGTCCTGCTGAGCAAAAGCCAGTGTGCAGACTCAGGACACTACAGCCACAGCAGGTGCACAAGGAGCAGGGTTGCATTCCGGGGAGCTCGCTCCAACGGGAGCTGAGCTCCACACTTTCCTGCAGGAAGATTGTCTCTGCAGGACCTTGAGCCCCTCAGCACAGCATCTCCCAAGTCACCCGCACTCCACGCCAGCATTCCTACTCACCCACAGCCCAGGCATCCCGAATCCACAGGGAGATATTCGACAGAGCCATCAGAGCTGTTTCAATCCGGGATGAAGCTCCCGTGAGAAGGTGCCTCTCACTCAAACTCACCGCCAAACTTTTCCCTCTCAGGCTGTCTCCCTGAGCGCGGGAGATACCGGGGATGCGGCCAGAGCCACTCGGACCCTCTCTGCTGGCACAGAGCTATGGCAGGAATGATGTAACGGCAGCAGCAGGCAATGCACCATCAGCAGAGCAGCCATGGCAACGGATACAGGCACAGCGGCAACCACCGCCACCGGTCTGGAGCACCGAGCACGCCAGAGGACGAGGGCAGTGAACTTGGGGGCCAAGACCGATCCTGACAGCACTCCAACCCTGCTAGCCAGAGCCACTGTGCCGAAGTGCCGGTACCATATGCCACCAGCTACGAGCAATTGCCCCGGCCCACTGCCAGCACGACGACTGCTCGCTGCCGGCGCGTGCGGCTTGGTGACATTCCTGTGGTATGGAGCCAAGCGCACGCTGCTCCACGGCAAGCGAAGAGGAAGGGAAAAGAGCAAACAGCAGGAGCTGGCAGTGGCTGGAGGAAA
>NW_008687843.1:2170-4738 GCF_000695815.1 Acanthisitta chloris
GGATGCAGAGCAGCATCAACGCACACGGTAGCTCCAGGGCTAGATGCCCACTCAGGTCCAAACAATGTCCTGAAGTGACACCCCACTGACACCTCCAAGCCCGGTGCCACAAGGCAGTGATGCTAACCAGGCAGACCTGCCCCACGCGCCGTAAGTGCTCACACACACCATGCCTGGGATGAGCCCTCATTGGAACAGCCAACAGACTGTGCCCTGTCCAAATCCAACCCTCCCCCAGGACATCGTCCCTCTGTCACACATCTGGTGGCACAGCTCCAAGCCCTGGGTGAGGCAGGGCCTCCCTCACAGGTGTCTGACCTGATGGTGGCTGAGGCTTAAGGAGCTGGAAGCCTCTTGACCTCGGTGTGCCCCTGCCAGGACCCCAGTGTTGCCCTGCACGGGAGGTCCATGCATTCCTGTGCAGGTGGCCAGCAGGACTGCAGGCAGTGAGGAATGATGCTGCTCTGCCACACCAGATCTGCTGGAGACTCTTGGCTGTTCCCTGAGCCCTATTTAACATGCAATCAGCTGATTTTTGTACTGATTGGCAGTGCAGAAGTTGCTGGGGGGGGCGAGTTTGGCAGCTGCGGGGGTCCCTCAGCTCATGAGGAGAAGCCTGGATTATGTGAGAGGTTCCTATGAAAACCACTAGCAGCAAAACAGCCGATAATGTTCCTGTCCATCAGTAGGGCTCAGAGTTAACAAGTGAGCTAGTCCACTCTGCCCTGGGTACATTCAGCACAAGCTGAGCCCCTGTCAGAGTTTTGGCAGGAGGGGACGTGCACATGCTGAGAAAGGATTTGGCTGGCAAGGCCAGCCCAGGAGGAGTACGGTGTGCCATCCGCCCATGCTGTGGGGATGGGAACTGCCTGTGGCCATGCTGGCAGTGGGGCTTGGCCTGAAACTGGCCAAAGTGGGCTTAGGCTGCTACCTGCCTAGGGGCTGAGATCCACTGCTCCCAAGAACAGAGCAGCAGCCCTGGCACTGGCAGGGGGCTGGAGTCCTGGAGCCTGGCTGGACCCGGATCTCTGCACGAAGCCTTCCACCACGGGTGGCAGGATCAACCTCCAGAGCCCTCTCCCAGACCCACCGTGACAGCCTGGCATCCTCCTTGTACCACAATCCTCACTGTCCTGCACTTCCCAGCCAAAATCCAGGCACAAACCTTTCCTGAGAGCCTCAGGAAACCTGGCACAGTAACCTGGCAGCTCCAGCAGCTCCTGTCACCCCGGCATCACTGCATCACTGCCAAGGGCACCCCTGGGCACAGGGTCCCCACAGCCAGCTAACAGTTAGTCTTCCTGTGGTGACATCTTCAGCCTGGCTGGGACTGTTGGGCAGCACATGGATACCTGGGCAGCACTCACTGCTCTGCCTGACCGCACAAGCTGCCTGTGCTGGAGAGGCTGCTTCCAGAGGGGTGCTTCCAGGAAAGCACTGCTTCCCCTGTGCCCGGCTGGTTTTACACTCCACGGGGCTGGGACAATGCGAGGAAGTTGCCTGAGAGGGGAATACGGCCAGAGGCCCTGGGACAAAGGGGCCTGAGACCTGAAATCAACCACAGCAGGAGAGAGCAGTGACAGCAGCAAGGGTCCCAGCTGGCTGCAACGTTTGTGTCAACCCATGGTCCCACAATCCCCACTCCTGCCACCACCAGCACATGGGAACTGCCAGGAGAGTACAGTGCCACAGGGATGGACAGGATTTGTCCCTGCAGGGCTGAGGGGTGGTTGGTGGGACATACAGGCTGGGAGTCTCCATCCTTCTCTTGCTTTGTCAGCGCAAGAAAACCCCACCGTGCTGGGGAATGGCAGAAGGATTTAAAAGGGGCAGGGACGCACCACAGCCCAGGTAAGGCTGGGAAAGGCAGGACAAGACTGGCACTGCTCGGTAGCATTGACCCCAGGGCTATTGCATGGCCTCCAGAGATGAGGGTCTGTGCCTGACAGCTGCCCCTAGCCCAGGGACCTGCCCTGCAGAGCAAGCGGTGCCTGCAGACCCCACTGCCCTCACTGCCCGCCCCAGCCTGGCCCCACTGCTCGCCTTACCTGCCCGGTGCCAGGGTGCCAGGAGCCACTCCGCCTTGGCCATGGCTGCGGGCTCCAGGGGAGGCTGCTTGCTCTGTCTCGAGCTGCCCAGGAGCCCCTGCCTCAAAACCAGGCCGAATGCACTGAGCTATATCTGTGTCCCTGCCGTCCCCAGCTCCAGCAGGGAGAGGAAACGACCAGGAACTGGCTGTTTGAGTCAGCGCCACAGCCCATTGTCCCAGCCCCGGCCCCTCTTCCTTCCCCGGGGAGGGATGGTGAAGGGACCGTGGCTCTGCACAGCCCATCCTCTGTCCACCCACCGCAATCACAGGACTCAAGGCAACCCAGTGTCAGCATCGCCACTCTGACGCTGGATCGCCTAGGGTCCTATGATGGTGGTGGGTCACGGCAGAGGGGATCGTCCCGCTCTGTACATCCCTGCTGCAGTACCCAATGGGGGGTGCTGCAGCCAGGACAGGCTGGATTCCCTGAGCTGGGCAGTGTCACGGAGCCCAAACATCACCCAGATGTGGCTGGGGGG
>NW_008687843.1:4766-6088 GCF_000695815.1 Acanthisitta chloris
GTGGGGGACACAGTGCTGGGCTTCCCCTGGCTGGGCAGGGTCACGGAGCCAAAACATCCCCCAGCTGTGACTGGAGCAGCAACTGGCACCACTCGAGAGTGGTGGGTGACCTGGGGCACACAGCGCATGGGGGCTTGTCCTCCTGACAGAGCACAGCTGTTCCTGCATGGAGCAGCTACAAGCATCCCCACCTGGAAAACAGCACCCAGACCCCGACACTGCCTAGCTGAGCTGCTGCCTCACAGGCTCACAGTCCTTACAGCTAAAAAAACCAAGGGCCCTTCTGAATCCACCTGGCTTTGCCCTAGAAGCTGCCAGAGCACCCAGAGCTTCCTCTCACTTTGGGTTCTTCCAGAGCCTGAAGCAAGGGCTCCTCGGGGATCACTTTCCCAGTGCCCCAGGGCTTTGTAAAGCTGGGCAGGCTTCTCTCAGAGGACAGTCCCCTGGGAGCCAGGGCTGCAGCAGAGCCAGGGCTGCAGCCCAGAGCCCTGGCTTCCTTCAGGAAGCTGCTTTGGGGCTGTGGGGGTAGCATGGGGAGCATGTGCCTTGCCAGGGGCTGGTGCCACCCACCCTATTCCAGGCACCCCGCAATGCCGCAGTCCCAAGCAATAGGATGGGTGAAGGATGGCAGATACCAGCAGAGCTCATCTTCCTCTGGCAACTCAAGCACATAGTTCCAATAGATGGAAGGACAAGGAGACGTGTCCTCATGGCTGGCACTTTCTCCGGGATCCCGTCCTGCAGTTGTAGTGCCAGCAAGGACACAGGCAGTAACTGCAGAGCTGCCTCTCAGCCCACCACCAGCCCGCTGAGCAGAGACCCGCAAACTCATCACAGCAGTGCCAGCAGCCCACGAGCATGCTGCCAGCTCCAAGGGGCCCCTCCAAACACCACCACGCACACAAGCCAGAGGCTGGGGCTCAGCCCACTCAGCTCCTCTGGCACGTGAGGAAGGGCTGCATAGAAACTGCAGAGGTGCATACTGGCCAAGAGGATAGAGTAAGGGGTAGCACCCCTCAGACTGATCCAGCCATTCCCAGCCTGATGGGCCATGAGGAAGGCTGGATTCTGGATCTGGGATGCAGCATAAGACCCCTCTGCATGCTGCCTCATGCACGGGACAGAAAGATGACCCTGCCTGAGGTGAGACAAGGTGCCTCCTGGTACAGCAGGGCAGGTACCCTGCTCTGTTCTCACACTGGCATGTTTCCCCCCCCCCCCGTGACAGGGCTGCTTCTTAAGGAGCCTCAGCTCTCTCCTCTTGGCAGATAAGCTCCAGCCCGGACCCGCCACTGCCTGTCCACAAGGAAGCCTGAGTGCAG
>NW_008687843.1:6504-7476 GCF_000695815.1 Acanthisitta chloris
AGGCCGGGGTGCAGCTGCTCAGGATTCCCCCAGCCACTGAGGTCCTGGCAGCCCTGGGAGCATCCAAGTTCCAACTTTACACACATGACAAGTTTTGTGCTGTCCAGTGGCAAATCCCACTCCTCCTTGCTTTCAGCAGCAGGCGCAGGTCTCCCCAAGGAGGCCAAGCGCCGGAGGGAGATGTGCTGGAAATGTCCAGGGTGGTGGGGTGATGTGACCTGTGCCTGAGGACAGAGATAAACCAGCTCCAGCCCATCGGCTGGCCCAGCAACCCCCCTTGGGCTCTTCCCACAGCTCCAAGAATTCCTTTGATGATACAGAAGTGCAATTAGCTCCTGTCCCACTTCAAGTCGCACTGAAGAGTTGCAAGGGTGGGAGAGGCAGACAGGGAGCAGGCCAGTATCCCATGGTCTGAGCATTGCTCACCTTCCGCACCTGTGAGATGGGACCCAAGGGTGATGTGCTGGGTACCAACCAGCACAGCATCCCTCATCCCTCAGGACCTGCAGGCCAGCATCCTGTGGTGGAGGCACTGCCCGCCTCCCATCAGGGAACAGGTCAGCATCCCATGGTCCCTCCGAGTCCAGCGGTCCATGCACTGCTCACCTTCTGTTTCCTCGAGATGGGGCAAGGTGCTAGGTATTGCCCAGCCCCACATTCCTCATCCCTTGTGGCTCAGCATACCTCAACCCTCTGACCTCACAGCTCAGCATCCCTCCTAATCCCCTCCTGTGCTGCCTGAAGCTCTTATGCCCCATTTCAGTTCTTTGTACCCACTGCTACAACAGCGGTTGCAAAATTAGACAGCACCAGGCTGTGCTGCCACCCCCTCTGCCCGCTGATTATTAAGCTGTGACAGTCACTTGGGCTGTGACAATCAGTCCTCATCTTCCTGCAGTTTCTAAGCAATCTTCCTGAGGTCTCTCCCAGGGCTGGCAACTGCCTGCTGCTGCCTGCACTGCTGTGTCCTGC
>NW_008687843.1:7524-8013 GCF_000695815.1 Acanthisitta chloris
GCACACTGTGCTTCAGGGCTCCAAAGCAGATCCCAGCTCCTGGCTCCTCTGGCATTCCCAGGAGCTGCACTGGAAGAAGAGCCGGAGCACCAAGTGTCTGGGAAGGGTTGCTTAACTGCCTGGGCCAGCCAGGTAGGGACAAAGGAGTGACCAGACAGGTCCTGCTTGTCTGACCTGGCTTCCTCAGAGGGCACCTGCTCTTGCAACCCACTCCCAGCTCCAAGCAACCCCTCTGCTCCCCCCACAATTCTCCCTGCAGAGCCGCAGGGCTGTCCGCCTCCCCGCGATCGTTTGTTGTACAAAGCCCCCAAACACCCACTACCTCTGCAATGGGTGGGAGAAGCTATCTGGGGTGCGGGGGCTACACAGGCACTGGGCTCCCTGCCTGAGGGGGCTCAGCTCCGGGGACAGTGAGAGCAGCCCCACTGCGGGGGCTGGCACCCCATGCCTTGGGGCTGGATCCCCATGCCCAGGGCTGGCTCCCCACTG
>NW_008687844.1:0-2545 GCF_000695815.1 Acanthisitta chloris
CGTGCTGGCACGCAGGGAGCCGCCGGGCAGGCAGCCCCTGCGCCGCTGCACAGCCTCCTCTCCCAGCCACACACCCCGTGCATAGCTCAGCATCCCGCAGAAAGCCAAGGCTGGGCTGGGGCGCTCCCAGACACCCCACCTGCCTTACTGGGGTATGGCCCTCACCTCAAGCCTGCACCCAAACTGCACCTTCGTCCCCATCCGTAGGAGCATGATGGCTCCAGAGCATTCAGGGGGCTGTGTGGGTGCTCAGTGCCCTGCAGAGCTTCCCATTCACCCCCGCCGAACACATATGTGCCCCCAGCAGGGAGGGACATGGCTCATGGTGGTCCAAGTGTTTGTGTCCTGTCCTGGTGACATAGCACAGTTCCCAGTCCCCAACAGCTCTGGGTATGTCAGGTCCCCTCCCAGGTTGGAACACTGGTTTCTGTTATAGGGATTGATCTCACCTCCCCATGTCACACTGGGGATGGAGCTGACTCCGGTGTGACCACTTGCTTCCCCACAGCCTGCTCAGGAATACCAGAATGCTGCAACCCCCTTGTTCCCAAGGATTCTCCTCCAGCCAAGGCACTGGGCAGAGGGTCCTCTCTGGAGGGGGCAGAGGGGAAAGACAGGCCATGAGATCCTCAGCACCTTCCCAGATGGCTTCTGGCACCAAATATATTGACCAGACCCTTGGAGGACTGAAGAAATCAGGGAGAAGAAGGAGGCAATGGAAACCTCAAGGACAGGTGATGCTGTTAGCCCTGGGAAACCTCCCCAAGGGCCAGTTCAGCCTACTGTGTCTGCCCACAGGATACAGCCCCCTCACATGGACCTTCTGGCACAGGCTCTACATGGCTCCCAGCTTCCACCCAAGGAAATGTGGGGAGTTCACCAGCTCCTGCAACTCCCCATGCATGCCCCTCACCTTCTTCCTGCAACCTTCCAGCCCTAGATCTGTGGGTCTCTTCCCCCAGCTGCAGCTCTCCCCACCACACGCTCAGAGCAGGTGTTGGCTTCGCTCCCCAAGTTCAAACCGCTGTGTCCCACAGCCACTGTGCTAGAGCAGGTGCCACACCAGGGACATCTCCCAGCCATGCACCCACACAGCTCCCCAGGAGGGTTACAGGCACCCAGGGAAAACAAAATCCTTGACTCAACGCTCAAATTCACCCAACTGACCTAGAAATGCAACCGTGGTGCTCCAGACAAGAGCATTGGTTGCCCAAGCTGAACAGAAGGGATGGAAGGAGACCCAGAGGGTGCTGCCAGCTGCTGGGAGCAGGGATGGGAGAGCACATTGTGCCCCCAGGTCCTGCCAGGAGCCCCGGGACAGCAGGATCCCACCACCTGCAAGCACAGCCACAGCCTCGTGCATGGGGCTGCATCCAGAGCAAGGGGGGCAGCAACCAGGATCCTGTCAGGGATCAGTGGTTTTGGTGGCATGGCAGATGAGACCTGCCCTGCTTTCCTCTTCTGCTGGGGTCTGTGCAGGGCTGATGCCACCTCAGCCAGGCTTGGAGGGTCTCACCTTGGGACAGTGGTGATCGTGGCACTTGGGATTCCTTCTGCCTTCAGGGCAGTTTTCCTTAAAAAGCTGCAAAAACAAATTGCTGCTTCAGTGTTAGGCTGCTCTTTGGAGCACACGGGAGGGAGGAGCAGGAGCTTGGGCACCGGTGCCAGGACCACCCTGCCCCTCCGCGGGCTGATGGGCACCTCGGGGGCGCTCGGGGCTGCCGCGCCGCCTCCTTCTCCCTGACCCAGTTTGCGCCTCGGCGCGGCATCCAGCGCTGGGCTCTCCCGGGGAGCCAGCACAGCGAGCGCTAAATGTCACCACAATTACGAGGTGCCTGCCGCAGCCCCAGCGTCGCCGGCACCAGAGCTGCTCCACCAGCCCAACCCACCGACGAGGGCTGGGAGAGTGGCTCTACATCAGCTCTGGCACATGTTCTGGTTTCTTCTGAGCCTCCAGTCCCTCCGGCTCTGTTAAACCCTGCCTGGGCAGAGGGAAGGTTTCTGCAGAGCTGCCATTTCTGTTTCTGGGCGAGCCCTGTCCCATTTTGATGGGCACAAGGTGTTTTCTAAAGGACATGAGTCTTCCTCGCACCCTCTCACCCCTGAAATGTGTCTCTGGGGCTTTGTGGTCACCCCCTGCCTGGGCCAGCAGACCCTGAGGGGCTTCAGACCTCCCTGTCAGCTCCTGGTAGCACTGCTGGACCAGGAGGGAATTTCTGACATGACTGTACTGCTGTAAGGTCATCAACAAGAGGCAAAATCCTCCTTCCCTGGGGAGTCCATGGGACTGTGCATACATGGGGCTGGAAAGATGCAGCCCCAGAGGAAGAAGGGAGCTCTGATGGGAGCAGGGGATCCCACTTGCCCTTCAGGAGCTGTGGCTAGTGCCACTCCCACAGCCCAAGCCCCGCTCAGAGTATGGCCAGCACATTGTTCTGGACCTCATGCAGGGCAGATATAAACATGTCCAAGCCTGGAGATCCCACCACGTCTCTGTGCCCCTGTCAGACCTGTTCTTTGACCCTCCAAGTGAAAAACTTTTTCC
>NW_008687844.1:2567-6189 GCF_000695815.1 Acanthisitta chloris
GAATTTCCCATGTCCTGCCTTGTGGCTATAGATCCTCATCCTCTCTCACTCCTCTCAGGAGATAACTGTGGAGAGAAATAAATCTTCCATGAGTGTTCTTTTCTGGCAGCTGAGCAACTCCAGGTCTGCAGGCAAGGAATTGGTGGGGAGGGAAATGAAGGTCACCATAGCCAAGGAGAGAGGAGATGGTCCCTCTGGCTCTGTTGCCTTGATCTCCCAACCCATGTACATCTCTCCTCCTCCTCCTTCTCTGCTCTGCCCTCCTGCTTGGTGCAGCAACAGCAAAATGAGCAGCTACTTCACACCAAGGGCTCACAGAATTAATCACTAAACTAGTGAATCATTTATAGTAAAAATAATGACTTGGGATCTGTTTGGGCTTTAGAAACATCCATAACCTTCAAGCTGGCCAGAGCTCCATGTGTTTTGTTCTGTCATGCCATGGTGTTTATAGTCTCAAGGTTTGTGTGTGGTAGGACATGGAAGAGCTACAGGCTTTAGGCATTTTGCAGATCTTCTGAGCACCATTTTTCTCATGGTGGAGTCTCTGTAGACAGCTGAAAGCCTAGAAACCACCACATCCAACCCCCCACCAGTGTGTTAGGACTGTGCTGCAAGAGCATCAGTGGTCAGGGCCTGACCAACAGCAACCCACATACTTCTGCTGCTTCAAACAGCAACCAGAGAACAAGCTCTGCAGCAGCTGTGGCATCCTCCAGCAACCAGCTGGCAACAAGCGACTCTGCTGGTTTCTTGGCAGATATTTTAATAGCATCCTTCCTTCAAAATGGTGTTTGCTCTGCCTGGGCAAGCTGCACAGACAGCTCCTGTCATGGTTTTGGTGGAGCAGCATGGCAGATGGGAGCTGCCCTGCTTTCCTCTTCTGTTGGGGTCTGTGCTGGGCTGTTGTGGGGGTTGATGCCACCTCAGCCAGGCCTGGAGGGTCTCAGCCTGGGACAGTGGTGACTGTGGCACTTGGAGTTCCTTCTCCTGATGCTCTGTGCTGGGAAGGAGAGACAGACCTGAGGGGATGGAGCATGGAGGGTGAAAATGTGGAGCATGGGTCCCACATCCATCTCCCCAGCCACACCAGGCTGGGTCATCCCTCTGGCATCACGGGGCAGCCGGACAAGCACTGGCACTGCTGCTGCCCCACACAGACCTGCTGATAGAGCTGCTCTCAGGAAAGCTGAGAATGAGCTCATTTTTTGTGGGTGAATTATCTGTGTGATGAGTGATTCACCAGTGCAAAACAAGATTGGTGTGAGAAACAGGCTGGATTTTGGAGAGAGCTGTTGATGTGTGCAGGACCAGCACAAACGAACACAGTAATGAGAGGAGCAAGGAGTAAATAAAGGTGTCATGAGTCACTGCAAAGGCACTGCAGGTGCTGCTGCCAGGAGCATGGACAGCACAGCACAGTGCCAGGTGTGCACAGCATGGATGGAGTCTGAGATGTGGGGCAGGAGGGTTTGGCACACATGGAGCTGTCAGCTGACTTGGGTTGAGTGGAAAGCAAAGACACAGTGTCAGCACCGAGTGAGGACAGGGACATCCTGTCACAGTGGGTCCTTCCTGCAGGCATTGTAAATCCAGAAGGGCAATAAAATCCTGAGCATGCAACTGAACAGCTGAGCAGGTGATGAGGAAGAAATTTAGGCCCCAATGGTCTGGCTTCACTGTTCATCCCAGCAGGGGCTGGCCAGTGGTATCACATCTCTCAATGCATCTGTACCGCAGAGATTTAGAACTGATCCATTTGTGACACTGGAAAGGAATGAGTTTTGCAGAAAGAAGCTGTGGTTTCACCTAGGGTGGTCCCAACACCAACATGATTACAACAATAACCTCTTGATTATAAACAGCCAAACTTTGCTCATCTGGGAGGCATGAAGTGAACCTACTGGCAAAGCTGCTTCTGTGTGCCTGTCCAAGGAGAGCTTGAGGCAGGACCCGAGGAGCAGTGGGTACACTAGAGCTGAGGAGCTGCCTCTGAACCCAAGGGTGTGCTTGGAAACAGCCTCTGAAAATGGTAAAATACATCAGTGCTGCTTGTAAAACCCGGGAGAACATGCCACATCTCATCAGCACAGCTCAGAAGGCATTCTGAGAATATCCACATGCAGCCAAAATACATTTATGATAAGACACAATAGATTTTTATAAAAGCTAGTGTAGCATATATGTATATATGCCAAAGCTAGGTGTTAAACCCAGGAGTCAGAGACAAAACCCAAAGGCAAAGGTTAGAGCTGGTCACAGAGGCTGAGATTTGGTAGGGACATCACTCCAGAGAGCAGACACACAGGCCCAGCCAGAGATGAAGGGTCTGGGCTTTGGAGGATGAGATTATTCTCAGCTTGGGTAGAAAGCAGAGATCTTGGTAGACCATCTCAGCAGAGAAAAGGGAGAGCTTTGCATTGAGCACACAAAGCAGAGCCATTGGGGCAACAGGAAGATCTCAGTACCTTGGCACAAACACACTCTTATTCAGCAGAAAAGCTGCCTGCTGTAATTTATGATTATTTTTAAATAGAGCTGTTGCCTAACTCAGGGAAGAGCAGCGTAATAACACCGTGTGGCTGGGGCAGCACGGGGATGCCAGCTGAATTAATAACAGAAAATGGCTCGTGCTCACTCACTTCCTGCAATTTCCTTTGCTCAGGGAGCTCAGGCGTAATCTATCGGCTCTTGCTATCTGCATCCAGGCACGTTAGTGGGGAAGGCAGCAACAACTGACAGAGAGGATGGGGAAGATTAAGGGAATCCCTGTTTAGCAGTGTTAGGGTGCCAGACAGCAGCAGCCTGGTGCTGATTTCGGCAGGTGAGCAGATCAAAGACTGCCACATAGAGGGACTAGAGGCAAAGTTGTTAAAAAATCCTTATCTAGTGAGAGAAATTCGAAGATTAAAAACACAACTGCTAATGTAGCCAACAAGGGAGAATGGATTTCCAGGTGGAGGCTGCTGGCAGGTGACACTGAGTGGAGGGAACCACGCTCTAGGGTCAGTCCAGCCTGAGGATGGAGCATGGCTGAGCCCTCTGTGTACCAGAGCATCACTCTGCCTGGTGGCTTTGGTTATCTCTTCCAGGCTGAGCACCTGGATGAGAATTTTAGCATCATTGCCTGGTGAGGGGATCATCTATGGGCTGGTGGATCTGATATGGTCACAGCACAACTCCAGGGCCACACAGACCCCTTGTTACAGGAGCTGGGGCTTTGCTGCACCAGGGATGGAGGGTCAGCAAGCAAGGCTGGGCAGGATAACCTTCAGGGGAGGGCAACAAAATCCAGGGAAAGTCCTGGAGGAGTATGAGGGGCTCAGAAATGGCAGCAGGTGACACAAGCAGGGAAACCCCAGCTAGGGTTGGATGGAGAGATGGAGCACCTTCTGGTGCACATGTGCCTGGGTCCCTGCTGCTGGGGGGTTTGGCTGTGAGCTCTGGGTCCAAGCATGGGAGTTGGAGGGCTCTGCGTGGGCCTGCCTGCCCCTTTTGGCTGCCTGCCTGAGGAATCCCCATGCTGGAGGCACCCTCAGTGAGGGGAGAGGGCAGCCTGGCCCCTAACATCTGCCAGGGCACGACAGAGCTGGGAAGCACACATCAGGAGTCACCCTCCCTG
>NW_008687844.1:6199-6491 GCF_000695815.1 Acanthisitta chloris
GGACCCAGTGTAGGGTGCCCCCAGCCTGTGGGTTCATGTCTTCCTGTGCCAGTGCTGGGGGTCAAACCAGCAAGCACAGCCATGCACCACGCTCCCCAGTGCTCTGCAGGTGCTGGTGAGACCCCACAGCCACCACGTCCAAAAAAACCCTGTGCCCAGCTGCCCTGATCTGAGCAGGGACCGGGGGGCTGTCGGGGAGCCCCCTGCTCTGCTCCCGCAGGGGTGGCTGCACGACTGATTCGGCAGTGGGGAAAAGCCGCGGTGGGAGCCTTCCCCCAGCCCGGGGGCCGCA
>NW_008687845.1:0-20166 GCF_000695815.1 Acanthisitta chloris
TGGGCGGGGCGGTGGGTAAACCACGCCCATTACGAGCGTCAATCAGAGTGATGGACAGCGGCGCGGCGCAGGGTCCTAGTGCCCGCCGGGTGCGCTCGCACCTTTGGGCCAGGTGAGCTCCGAGCGGACAGGTGAGCAAAGCGCCAGGTGTGCAGTGCAGGGATGAGGCTGTCGGAGCCAGAACCTCAGCCCGGGTTGGAAGCACCTGAACGATCAACAGGAGTGTGGCAGCAGGTCAAAGGAGGTGATGCTCTCCAGTTCTGCTGAGACTCACCTGGAGTTCTGCACACAGTTCTGGTGTCCTCCGCATCTGGTGGCCTCAGCATCAGAAGGACATGGAGCTGTTGGAGCAAGGCCAGAGGAGGCCACGAGGTTGCAAAGAGGATTGGAGCATCAACACTAGGAGAGCTGAGGTTGTTCAGCCTGGAGAGGAGAAGATTGCACGGAGACATCAGAGCACCTTCCAGGAGCTGAAGGGGCTCCAGGGAATCTGCAGAGGAACTCTTGGTTAGGAACTGAAGTGACAGGACAGGGGATAATGGATTCAAATTGAAGGAGAGGAAATTTAGGTTAGATATTAGGAGGATGTTTTCCCTGTGAGGATGGTGAGACACTGGCACAGGTTGCCCAGGGAGGTAGTGAATTGTCTTGGTGTCAAAAACAATAGTGTGAGATCTACCCAGAGCATCACCCAGGGCATCTGTGGCAGGAGATGTTCTCTTCTAGGAGCTGTTCTAATGAGAACCCGTTACCATCAAGCCTTGACTGCATCCTCAGGCCATCACAGGTTCCACCCAGTCCTCCACAGGCTGAAAGAAGTGACAAATGTCAGAGAATAAACAGTTCTGCTTTTTAAGCCTTCAAACTCACCATCCCTTTTTCTCCTCAGTCATGTTTCCAAGCGCTGCAATCTCACACTGTGTCTGTTCTCCATTGTGCAAGGCAAGTTCTGGCTCCAACCTGCAGCAGTGACCTCTAGCCTGGTATATTTAAAGTTCAGCATTTCCTCCCCTTTCATTTAGAAGTTTATCTTCATGAGAAAGTGGTTCTGTTGTTAGAAGTGGAGCTGCTGACCTGCCACACTCACTCACTTGATGACAACTTTTTTTTGCAGCTTGAGTGTTTTGCTCTGTCCACCCAATGTGGACACAACCTCAGCAGTGGATCATGGCTAAAAAACTCATCAGTGCCACTAACACAAACAGCTTTGAGTGGGGGGAAACCCTCAAAACAAAGCAAACACACCATACAACAGATTTGCACAGATTTCAGGGTCAAGAGCTGCTATTCTTGTCTGATCCAACCCAGAAATTCTACCCAAAGTTCATAGAATCACTAAAGGTTTGGGCTGGAAGGGAATGTAAAGATCATCTCGTTCCAATCCCTCTGTTTAAATCCCATCACACGTCTAAAGTAACATCCAGGCTTCAGCTGCTCTTTCCCAGCTTCTCCCTCTATTCCACCTGCAGGATGATATTTTCGTAGTGTCTTTAGCACAGAAGGGACACAGAAGGGTTTGTTGTTCTAAGAGAAGCCCATCCCTGCTGCCCTGGCCTCCCTGCTGCTGGGAAACACACCTCCAGCAGATGTTTGAGCAGCTGCTCCTCAATCTGGCAAAGGTCTGGCAGCAAGTGAGTTGGTTGGGAAGTGGTTTTGCTTGCAAACAACACAGCAGCAATGTCAAAGAGGTTACAGCAACTGGATAAGACACACAGAGAAGAAAACTGGATTGGGGAGGGAAATGGCTCCAAAGGGTGGACAAGTGCAGGAATCTAAACCCCACACACCAGGAGGAACTTGGGGACTTGGCCAAAGTATGACAACATCATCTGTGATATCACTGATTTGGTTTTTTTAACTGTCTAGATGGACTAATAAAAAAGATCTCACAGTGTCATACCAACTGGACATGGAAATAGGAGAAGGAAAGTTTAGATCCACGGATCAGCCTCTCAGAGCAAGGACTGTGGGCAAAGCCAATAACCTAACTTGGAATCATGGAATATCCTGCAGCCATTTGTTCTCATGACAAAATTATCCTTTTCTTCAACAATACTTTCCTCTTCCCTGGAATTTTCTCTCTAAACACATCAGGAAGACAGTCATACCTCCTTCACTGAAGATAAATCCAACCCCTCTCCATAACACAAACCTTTCATTTGTGGTATTTTCCTGGTAGTTTTTGCCCCTGTTCTAACCTGAATTCCTCTCTCCTCTGACAGCTTTGTTACTGATCTTGGAACAACTTTTTGACATGCTTTTTTTCACAGCCTCATGGTGGCTCATCACTACCCTTTGTCAACCACTAAATCCCAGTTTCCCTTTCTCATCCAAAGAGTTAAACCACTCTCAGTATCCCTCACCAATTTCTCCTTGTCCATAAATTCACAGCCTTGCACTTCTCTGCTGCTGCACTTCAGCTCATCTCTATTCCTCACTCATCAAAGCTATCAAATCTCCAAGATATTCCCTGGTAATATTGAAGCCTCCCACTTTTGTCCATCACCAAATCGGATGTTAGTGCTCACTCTTTGTGCCAAGGTCATAATCAAAAGGCTTTTCCAAGAGATGGAGCAAGATCCCACCCCTCTCTTTGGCAGGGAGATATTTAGTATCAGCTCCCCACGACACCAGCCCTGATTTCAAACCACTCCATCATCACCTCCCCACTTGTTATTTTTGTCCTTCTTGCAGTTCTTTCATGTTTGCACATAAAATTCTCAGCTGAAGTCCTGCTAAATGAGAATGATTCCATGTCCTTCACGTAGAAACTCGGTTTACTTAAGTCCAAAAGTTATTAGAGCAGCTTGTGACAGGAGCCAGGAGCTCCCAGCAGATGGTAGGAGACACCCACCCTGCAGAACTCGCTCTTCCCATCTCCAACTGCCCAGAGTGTCTGGATTTCACTGGAGCTTTTTTTTTCTCCCCCCCCTTTTATCAGAGTGAAAATAGAATGATTTGTCCTTAACAGCTCATCACTTCTCCCACCTGTCAAGCCTAATGTGTCAACCAGCAATTTTTATCTGATTTGTGGTTTCCCTGTTTTACAGACTTCTCACATCACTATCTACAAGCAAGTGCCATCAGGACTGTTTTTGGACCACTACAGACCCTCTCAGGTTGTTTTTTTTTTTTTCTCTCCCTACACAAGCTGGTAGATCCTTCCTGAACTGGAATCCAAGTTTCTACCAAAATAGGTGTCCCTATTTTGTATAACTTGGGCAAATGAATTTCTTTTTCACCCTTGGGGCTTCCTTAATGCTGTACTGGTTTTGTGCATGATCAGAGAATCAGAGACTGGTTTGGGTGGGAAGGACCTTAAATCTCACCCAGTCCCACCCCCTGCCCTGGGCAGGGACACCTCCCACTAGCCCAGGTTGCTCCAACCTCCATCCAACCTGGCCTGGAACACTCCCAGGGATGGAGCAGCCACAGCTGCTCTGGACAACCTGTGCCAGTGCCTCACCATCCTCACAGGGAGGAATTTCTTTCCTTTATCCAATCTCAACATACTCTGTCAGTTCAAATCCATTACACCTTGTCCTATCACTCCAGTTCCTGGTAAAAATCAGATCTGACACCAACTGATTCCATGGATTTCCACCCAGATTGCTCACATCCTTTCCAAGCTGCAGCTTTCCAGCAGAGAACTTTCTCTCCTGTAAACAGCAAGTACAGAACACACTTAATTTTTCAACTTACTTGTATTGTTTGAGGCCATTTAGTGTCAAATCACCAGAAAACATCCATGGACACTCTCCAGGAGCTCCTACCTTTGCAGATTGGCCCATTTGCTCTAAAGGAACTTTGTAGAGCTCTAACTGTTTGATGCTGTCACACAGCATCGAGTAAGGAAAGGAAGTGTAATCCCTATTTTAGGGACTGAAGGGCATTGCACAGAGACAGTGTTACACAGGAAGTCTGGAGTAGACCTTTGGGATTTAACTCTTGGCATCTTTTCCCAGTGTCTTCATCACTCTGCCATCATCTTGTTTGCTATTTCGGTAGCACTCCCATTTTCTGCAGCTACCTGGGTGACTCCAAGAGCCTCCTCTCCTCACTATCAGATGTAGTAATTTTAATTTCCTTCCTGTTTCCCTTCTTGTTTAGGTAGACACATCCTTCCTGGGCAGTTCAGCAGTCTGCAGGCTGAGCCTTATCCCATGCCAAAACTTCCTTATTCTACACCTTGGACTCCACAGGCAGTGAAGGATGAGAGGACAAACCCTGGAAATACAATCACAGGATGGTTTGGGTTGGAAGGACTTTAAAGCTCATCTCATTCCATCCCTACCTTGGGCAGGGACACTTTTCCCTAGCCCAGGTTGCTCCAAGCCCCATCCAACCTCACCTGGAACACTGCCAGGGATGGGACATGTTCATGACAGTGATCTGCACTTTTTTTCTGCAGATCTAAGAGTAACCTCACCAGTTCCAGGCAGGTCTGATTCTGCTAACTCCATCTTGTTGTGTTCTCAGCTTTGAAAACAAAGTGAATGGAAAACTATCATCATTATCCAACTCCAGGACAGTGTGGCAGGATATGTATTGGCCAAAACTTCACTCTCCTCCAGCAGAATGGATCCACCACGTGAAACTCCTCCAAACCATGGCTGGAGCAGCCTCTGCCACCCTGAGGAGCAGAGGTGTCCCTTCCCTGGCTGACAGCATTCCAGCAGAGGGGGCTCTGAAGCTGGATAAAACCCAGAGCCCTTCTGCTTGTGGAGTGGGCAAAATTAAAGGGAAGGAGGAGGAGGAGGAAGGATGTTAAAAATATGACATGCATTTAGCTCATTACTGCCTCTGAGCTGCCAGTCTGGACTGTTTCTAGAGCAGCACTAATGAAAAAGCACCAAATTAAATGCTTGTTATAGTCACAGGCCCCAAAAATCAGCTCAGGCACTTTTTTTTTTTCTCTTCACTTATGCAGAGTGTGTTGTGTTACCATGGAGGTTTTATTTCATTTCCAAGTCTTTTCAAGCCATTTACTGATCAGTGATTGATGATGTGCTTTTCACTTACAGCTGATTAGCAGAGCAGTGACTTTCCCAAGGTCACAGCTGTGCCAGATGTTGCCTCTTCCTGAATGTTCACAAAGGAAAAATCCTCTCCTTGTCTCTGTCTGTACCCATATGCCTCTACAGGACTTCATGGCACTTGTTTTGCCACCCTGACAGGCAACTGCTTCTCATATCACCTACCAGTCCTCAACTTTTGCCCCAGCAGCTCCACTTTGCATGACTCCTTCCACCACAGCGAAGCTAAGAAAGTTTCTCTCTGGAGAATACCAAAGCACAGATCCAGGATGGGGGAAAAAAAAAAAAAAAGCAATCTAGGAGGATGCAATACATTTCTGGGGTAAAAGACAAACAATTCTTAGAAGGAAAGCATCTTTTCCAAACAGGGATTAGTAGAATGAAGTCCACACGTAGCTCAGAACCCACTGTAGCATCTTCATAGGCAACTCTTTCCACTGGGGCCATGAAGCTTTGATTTCCAAGCCAGTACACAATGAATTAGGGAGAAATCCAACAGTTTAGTTGAAGTAGAGTTAATCTAAATACTTACTGAGGTCATCAGTCCCTGCTTGCCAGGGCCCAAGGTACAAATTTTGCAGTTTCAGCCACGTTGACACCAGTGGCTGAACAAACCTCTCTCTAACACAGGTCACCCTGCACAGGAGACAAAAGCTACAGAAATGCCTAATTGCTTTGCCTTCAATTTGCCTGTATTCAAACCCCTTAGGGACCAATTATTTGCATTTTAAAAATAAAATCCCTCTTCCCCTTGTCTTAAAAACAACACCACGCGGCAGATAATTCCCATTTGTTGGACAGGGACAGGCACTCTGCAAAGGAGTTGGGAAAGAGGCACAAACAACCCTGGGATGCAGCAGGGTTGGTTTGGAGTGCAGAGCTGCATTAGCCATTCTGTTGGGAGTCTGTTGTTGGGTTCCTGATGGTAAAATTATCCAAGGTAACTTGCAAGTTAAGCAGTTGGAATTATGGAGTTTGGGTATGGGTAGGGTGAGAGATCAATACACTCCAGCTATGCAGAGACAAGACAAAGCACTCACCCTCCTCCTTTTTTCCAGCCATAAACTTCAGAGAGAAGTGAAGCTCCTCTGCAGCTCCCTGTCCCCCCCAGGCTTTGACTCACCACACAGCGAACTGCAGTCGATCTACAAATGTTCCATTTTTATTACAAAGTATGAAAGGCAGAAAATACTGTACCTAATACACAGGAGGCTGAAACTTAGAAAGAAGGTTAAAAAATCTGAATAGAACTACATAGGAAGCAGGAAATAGCATAAAAGGATGCAACATTCCACTTTCAAGCAAGTTCAGAAAATTGCCTTAAAATTGACAGGGGTTCAAACAATGTGGTTCCATGACTCGGGGGTTAAAATCCATTGTAACAAACCCTTTTGTGTTTTCTCCATAAAAATAAAGGGATATAGGGACACTGCAGTTATCCATGTCAACAACACATGTCTGTGGAACAGCAGGGGACTAGGATTCCTCTAGGACAGGAAAGGAGCAAAGCTGCAGGTGGAGCAAAGAAGGACAGAAGTAAAACTACTATTGCTTTAACATACTTTAGTGAGAACAAGAAGTCAGGAATCTCATATGGATGTTTGTACAATCATGCTACAAAGATTACACCTTCAGGAAATTACCACAACGGGGCTGTGGATGGGAAGAGCAGAAGGGAAAACACACATAAAAGTAAACATCTCCTACTCAGCTACTGAGAACAAAAAAATAAAATAAAAATAAAAATAAAAAAAAAAAAATGCTTCGGCGCGATGGGTTTAAGTTACATTTTACACTGCTAACAACCCAAGTGTAAAAAAAGGTTCCTTTTTAAATAGTAGGTTTCGTAATTCCCATTTCCCAGGCTGTCAGGAAAAAGCAACACATCATTTCTCAGCCGTGCTGGGACTTTGTCCTTCTCTGGTTCTTCCCTTTGCCTCGTTGGGATGCCACAGACCCATCTCGGCGGGGCTGGAGTCACACAGGCCAAGAGGAGAGCAAACTCCAAGGGATGAGAGCTGCACCACAGGCTGACAGCTGCACGTGGCCACAGTATTTGCCAAGAAACAGCTTATTTTCTGCACGTTGTGAGGTTTTCTGTGAAGAAATACACTTGACAGAAGCCCAATTTTGGTTAGGCCCGTGGAGATTCGCGCTGGATGCTGAGGAGCAGAGGGCACTGAGGCACTTGGCAGGCACAGCTGCCACCTGGAACAGGCAGCAGCACCTCACGAGTGCCTTTGCCTCTGGTGTCTGTCATCAATCAGCAGATAAGCCTTCAGTGACAGCTCCTTGGTTGCATGGTTAATTACAGCTCCTTGCAGTGCTGTGAAAGGTGCTGATGGAAGTTCTGGAGAGCTCTTCCCAAAGGAGGAGTCAGGGACACCCCAAACTCCCCTCAACACCCTGGAGAGTGAGACATGATTCTTCTTGGGTCACCAGGGGAAGGACAGCTGCACCAGAAATGCTCCTTAAGTGCCACATCCAACTACTGCCCTGGGTTCTCTGTGAAGATCAAGAGACACTGGGACAGCGTTGACAGTTCCTTGCCCACTCCAGATCTGATTCTGGACACCTTTTGGTGCCCACTGAACAATAAATACAGGACTGCTCTGGAATATTGGTCTGAGGGGAGAAAGCAGGAAAAGTGGCAGAGAACGTGTGTTAACTGATGGGCTAAGTGTGGATTTGAGGTGGTGGGAGCAGTGGGAACACTAAGCCCCCCCAGTACCCTGATGGGACTGGAACTGCCACCTATGGAGCCAAGTTTGCCTGTGCTGCTGTTCATCCTTCCCAGCAGGTCCAGAAAGAGTTAAACCACCACTAACAACTGACAAGTTAAGATGGTGGGCTGGGTGAACTCAGACAGCAGCTGAGTGTTTTCTCTCACAACAGTAAGACATCCAAAGAATCCAGTTACATCCCCAACAACCAACCTGTCACTGCTGCCACCAGAGGAGCTCCTAAGCCACAGGGACTCTGGGAGGAGCAGCAGCACTGCATCCCCTGGGCTGGCCTTGCAGAGACTCAGTTTAACGTGTACAGTGTCATCAAGTGCTCATGTTTTTGGCTCTCAGTACAAACAAAGGTTCACTAGATACTGACAACCACAGCTTGGGGTTTGGGTGACCATTGTCTCTAACATTCTCTACACAACACAGACAAATACCTACCATAAAAGGGCTGAGGAAAAGATGACTCTCCTCCTAATCTTACCAAAAATATACTTGTTAAAGTGCCATCTGCAAGGGAACAAAACTGACACGCTCAGCTCTCCTCATCTACATCTCAAACGAGCACGAGAACATCTGTGAGCTCTGTCCATGGGACTCCTCCCTCACCTAGGCAGGCAGTGATCTACACTTGAGACTGATGCAGCTCTTCTCATTGCACCACCAGGCAAAAAATAGAGCTTTTTTACTATTATCCAGAACATTCAGGAGAGTAATTACAGCTAAGTTTTGAAAGGATCATTAACTTTGACTTATGAGAGGCAATGCCTCCCCCGTTAAGTACATTTCAAGGTTCCATAAGGAACAACCTGTATTATCAGTCTCCTTTCCTATCACTTGAAACCACTGTGTTTTCTTTCTAAATAGATTGTCAAAGCACTCAAATCCTTGTCTTCTGAATCCCTGCACACAGCAGCACAATTCCCACAGCTGCAAGCTGCCACAGCTCACCTCATTTAGCCAATTAACAGAGTCGGCACACTACACACGATCTCAACATCCAACTTGTTTGCTGCAGGTTTTCACCTCACTAACAAGTTTTCCATCTCCTGGTTGTGAGGGCAAAGAGGTTGTCCATATAATAGCAGGAATCTGTGGAAAGCTTGGAAACAGAACACACCACTCCCAGCACTGCTGCAGCAACAAAACCTGACCTTCAACTCCAATCAGGCTTTGCCAGAAATCCCAGGACTCAACACAGAGTGTCACTGGGTTAGAGTCTGTTGGCTGTCTGGTATCAAAAGGAGTGATGGAATAAAGCTGTCCCTAATGAATTCCTATCAAATTCCTGAGGCAAAGCTTTCCTGAGCTCCACGCTGAGCACAGCCTGAGGAAGAGCATTCTCTGTGTCCAGAGTGACAAAGCTTTGCAGATTCTGCTCTGGATTTGACAGTGTTCTCAGTGTCAGCTTCACTCTTCGCAGCAATCACTTTCCCAACTTGCCTTTCCTGCACAAACTGACGAGATCCAAGTTTGCCAGGGTCCTGCTATTTATAAACTGCCTCAGGTTGCAGGTGAACACTCATTAGGTGGAAAGAATTGTGAGTTTCTGACATTTACATGGAAACTTGGCTGCTCAGCCTCCCAGCTCAGCTCTGGCTGTCACATCCCCAGCAGTAGAGCCCTGCAGAGCTCCCAGCACAGTACCTGTGTTACATTAGGACTTCCACAAAGATTTTTTATCTTGCCTAATCTGCTCAGCTTTGATTGAGAAGTGTTACTGTAGAGTGAGCCACTATTCCAAACAGAAGCCCTCAGGCACAGCCCCAAAAGACAAGAGCATGACAAGTGCCAAACCTTGGCCTCAATGGCACAGTTCCTTTCCTTGCAAATCCATCTTTGTGCATTGCATTAGGGAATAATTTCTTTTGGAGGAAGAGCTTTCTGTTGGATAGCAGAGCAGCTTTGACTCCCCTTGCTCACTCCACAAGACCTGACAGCACAGAGCACACACACTTCACAAAGAGATGGCTCTGCACTCTGCTCAGGAGCTCCCAGGAGCACAGGCCCAACACAAAGCAGCTCCAAGGTACAGACTAACCCCCAAATCCTGCTCATTAGGGTTGGACTTGGTGATCTTTGAGGTCTTTTCCAACCTGGTTGATTCTATGACTCTGTGATATTATTTGCCAATCAAGCAAGCTACAAAGTGTGAAACCATTTTATTTTGGTTTAGATAGTAAGTCTTCAGAGGGGAAATCATTTGGTTGGAAGTGTCAATCCCAAGTCCATTACAAAGACATGTTTTCAGGAGTTGTTTGCCTCCTGGGAGCTCATCTCATGCATGTACCTTCCTTCTGCAACCTACCACTGCTCTGTTAGCTAACACAACTGCAGGACACACACAAATCCAGTTCTCAGTTAAAAATAAGGCCCTACCATAGCAACAACTGCCTCTAGCATCAGGAAAGTGTAAAGAAATTGTGCAACAAGTACTTGTACTTCACAGCACCAGAAGATTCTGCCCAGGTCACCAGGTGTAGAGAGCCAAGGCAACAGTTAGTTCTGGCAGGCCTTGACTGCCAGGGAGGGTGTTGTGTGGTCTGGATCCATGACCAGGTCCTGCTTTGGGCATGTGGGAGTGGATCAGATATCAAAAGTAAGAATTAGGGAGAAAAAACCTTACTCAATAGAAAGTTAGCCCAATATATAAAAAACATACAAACGTTTAAACAGTTTAGAGGCAGCTACAACAGGAAGGAGAAAGATTCCTGCCAAGGTGGCTGTTAACATCAATGTCTTTTTTTTTTTTTTTCTTTTTTTCCCCCACCTTGTTTTGCACCTGCATCTGTTCAACTGGTTGATGTGCTGCCTCAGCTGGCTGACTAACACATGGACATACCCAGCAACTTAAAAGCCTGCAAGCTTATTAACACAGTCAACAAACAAATATACAGAACTTTTACTGAGGGGGGAGGAAAAAGAAACCCAACAAGAAAACCAGAACCCAGAAGGTCCAAGAGGCTCAGCACATCTCTGCATTTTAGAGTCTGGAGAGACAGGACACACCTGCCCCGGATTCTTGTAACAGTTCCTTGTAACAGTAGATGCAAAGCACTAACAGATACTGGCCACTTGACTGGTGGTGTTCTTACTTTAGAGGGGAGGGGAAGGTATCCAGCCCTGCCTCGGCGTGGCACAGAGCAGCAGTGTTAGACTCTCAGGATCTCCAGGCAGTTGTTGTAGCAGATAGCTATCCAGTCTGGCTGGGTGGATGCCCACTGTACATTGTTGATTTCTCCCTCAGCTGTGTAGGCCAAGATAGGGTCCTCAATGGCACGAGGCATTTGCTGGATGTCCCAGATGAGAGCCTGATGGTCATCCGCTGCACAGGGGAGAGGAAAGTGGGAGTAGAATCAGAGTAGAACTAAGATCTCCATACATGGCTACCACCACAGCCACAGGACGTGGCTGTTTTGCAGTCCTGGTGCATATTCAAGCAGAGATAAAACACCACAACTGTGCTCCAACAACATAAACTTGGATCATTATGCATTAGCCAGGACAGAGCTTGATAAACAAATGACCCATGGAACTCCTAACAGTTGGAAATATTTAAGAACTAGATTGCAAAAACACCAAGGAGCATTACAATAACAGAGCTTACTGAGAATTTGGGCACTTGGCTCCATAGAATGAGCTCCAGTAGGTGTCTACTTCCATAAAACCTTCAGGAAAATCACTAATAAAGGACTTCTAAACTGCAGGTATTCCTCAGCAAAAGGCAGGCAGAGAGCTGCATGAACTGTTGGAGGGAGAGGACTTCACAAATGCAGTGGAAGACTCAGAGTCCCAGCAAGGTCCCACTTACCTGCTGTACAGATGTGGCAGGAGGAATGAGGTGCCCAAGCAATTCCATTTACACATGCTCTGTGGTTGTTTAGCCTGGCAACAGGAGTGCAGGGAACTCTGACATCTAGAATCACAACCTTCAGAGACAAAAAAACAGCTGCATTAATAACCATTTCATCTGTTTCTTCAGAAAACCAAATATCTTGAGCTAAGATGACCCTTTCCCCAAAGGATGTGGTTGGCAGGCAAACCCTGTTCCCCAAGAACAGCTTCAGGCTGGTATGTTGTTGCCTCCAAAGGACTCAGACCTCACTGTGGGGCAAACTGTGCTTCCCTGAAGCAGATGACAAACTAAAAACTGCACTGGGAAAGAGCAAGGTGACTAAACCGCTTGCAGCTCAGATTTGATGTGAAAATTATTGCCCAGCTGCTCACAGACTCCTCTTAAAAACCAGCTGAAATATAAACGAGCCATAAAGCTCAAGTTTATAATGCCAAAGTCACTTCTTTAACTCCTCCAGAAGTCAGAGCACTAAGAACTGGTCCTTAATCATCCCCCAGGCACTGCCACTGCCACCTTACCTGAAACAACTGACTGCTAATTAGAGAATCACAGAATCATTAAGGTTGGAAAAGACCTCCAAGACCATCAAATCCAATCTAGGAGCCAACACCACCGTGCTGACTACCCTCCAGGGACGGTGACTCCCCCACCATCCTGAGCAGCACATTCCAGTTCCTAATCACCTTTCTGCAATTAACACCAAGCCACTTCCCCTTCCAAACCCACAGCCCCCAGCACCTGCAGAGGAGGAGCTGCTGCCTTACCTCCATGCCATCCATGGCCATGGTAGCCAGGTAGTTGGGATCCTGCTTATTCCAGCAGAGACGCAGCAGAGGGTGGTGCTGTGGGTCCTCGTAGATGATGGTGCTGTGCTCCAGGTGACGCAGGTCAAACATCCTCACGGAGCCATCTGCCCCCACCGAGGCAAACATGTCTCTGCCCCCACCTGCACGGCTGAAGGCAATGTCATACACCTGCCAGGAACAGGGCACAGACACAGCCTCAGGCCCAGGGAGCTCAGAGCCTCCTGACACACAGGGAAATGCACTTTATCTACAGACAGCACCTCTAGCTGTGACATATTCTGCCAAGTACTTGATGTGCTGAGCAAGTTTTTAGTTACTACACTTGCCATGGGGACAAAAAAAACCCCACTGAAATGTTTATGTAATATAGGATCGTTCACTGAAACTAAAACTTCTCCATTTCCCAGGCTTGGATTTTTTTTTTTTATATCAACTGTTGAAAGTAATAGGGTAAAATGAAAGAATTTTGCAAGTCATTTATAGCCTTGGATATTCACTTTCAAGTTACTCAGATTTCAAGACCAGTTTGATGTTTTATCTCATTTTTCTCCAAATATTCTGGAGTATAACTTGGTAACACAAACATGTTCTCAGCTCCAGATTCTATGACAAGCAAAAAGAATAGTTTTGACAGCCAACAGTATTTTGGTGCTCAAAACTATACAATTTATACTTAGGCAAGTGATCTTTCTGAATCATTAATTTTTCAAGAGAAAGGAGAAATGGAAAACTTCTGTTCCTTTTCTACTGCTTTAAAAAGATGCCATGCAAACAATGAAAACCACCATCACCTCTTTGTCATGGGCAATAAGCTGTGTCTTCACGTGGCCAGAGACCAAATTGACTCTTCCCAGAACCTGTCCTGTCTCCAGACCCCAAATAGTGCACGTTGTGTCAATACTAGAGGTACCTGAAACAAAACCACTTTCTGTTTGCCAAATTCATCTTATCACAAATGATTTCATCACTTTACTGGATGAATGTAACATCCCCCAACACCCACAGACCAAACCAGCAGCGAGACCAGAATTCAAGCCAAGAATGTCAAACAGCCACAGCCTTCTCTGCATCTCAATGACCCAAACCTTTCAGCTGCAGAAATAGCCTTCCACACAGGAATAAAGTGCAAATAGCTCATGTCTGCTTCAATCTGTTCAGGAGCCTGATGCAGCTCTGAGATCAGCTTTCCCACCCTGTGAGTCTCATGTGCATGCCAAAACCAAAATTCAATCAGAGGGTTGTGATAGTGTGTTATCTTTAATTGATTGTTGCTGTGGACTGAAGGTGGGTTAGCAGTAAAGCTCTTAAGAGATGAGAGACGTAACACACACACACACAAAATAAATCATGTAGGAAATAATTACTAAGACATATTATCACTGTTAATCTCTGGGCAAATCCCCCTGACATCAATGGCTGTTCTCCTCTGGGAAACAAACCTCTGGATCACTCATCTTGGAGTCACAATTTGTCCTGTAGGCTGTAATTAAGTCTTAAGCATTCAGCCCCCTCCTCCAGCTCAGCTAAGGGCTCTCCTCCTGCTGCTGAAATGGCTTCCCAAAAGACAAAGCTTGGGGCACAGTCTTCTCTCCACTCCAGAACATGCTAAAATAAGGATCAGGAGTTGAGGCACATCCTTCCTACAACAGCTCAGCAGCCCTGAGGGCTGAGACTCTCCATCCCCAAATAAGGAACATCCCTAGTGCAGCTGAGTGACCCATTCTGTCCTGGACAAGGACAATTTTCAATGCAAAAAAAAGTCTCCATGAGGTGATATTGTTTTTAACCTAAGACAGCAGCAGTTTCTACGATGGAGGAGTTTGTGGTTAGTTAGCAGATTAACCAGAGGTCACACAAAGTCAGTCACAGCCCAGAGCTCACCAGCCTAAACCCAAAAATGTGCTGAACACATAGCATTTTCCCAGTCTCACCTAGCAGGTAAGGATCCACTTCATTCCAGTCAAAGGATGTCAGTGGAGCACAGAAATCAGAGTTCTTGTTGTTGTTGAGCAGACACTCCAGTCGGGTCTCGGTTTCACCCACCTGGAGGGAAACAAAACACTTAACTTAAACAGCAACATCACCACTTGTTCCACTGGCACCAAACATAAGGTGCTACTTCCAGATTTCTTTCCTCTCAGCTTCACATCCCAAAGCTCTGGAAAACACAACCACTATCTCCAATAAGCTGATTAGAACAGCAACTACCAGGACAATTCTGCTTCTCCTGCAATCCTCATGTTCGGTCACATTATTGAAGAGGAGATCAATATGGAACACAACTCACATCATGGTTCATCTCTTTCTGGGGAGGGTTTACTCACCCTCCACACTCGCAGATAGTCACCACTGGTGGCCAACAGGTCTGGATAGACTCCCTTGGTGTCTGGGATCCACATCAGCTTTGTGGTGGGGTAAGGGTGGTCAAAGGTGTTCCTGCAGATGAACTCTGAGCTCTCTTCATCCAAACCAACAAGCTGCACCTGTGAGGAACCACATTCAAACAAGCATTTTATCAAAACCCTCATTTCTAAGGACAGCACTAGATGGTGTTTCACCTTCTGTAAGCTCAAGGACACTATGAAAGGACCATCATGTCAATGGAATGAGAAATCATTAAAGCTTTGCCTCCCAGCCTGGGTGTGTAAGCAGAGCAAAGTATCCATAATCACCCCCATGCTTTGCTTTGAAGAGATGATCTCAAACACACTGAAATCCAATCCTAAGGGATTAAAGACCACCCTTCTCCTTCCCACACTGCAAAGCTCAGTTTAAACCCCAGACTCAAACTGCATAAACACTATCTCAGCTCATCCTTAACCCAACTGATGCTGACAATGTCATCTCCAGAGAGCAGAACAAGCTGCAGTTTGCACAATGCAAGTCCATACCATGGAAATTCCTGGCCATAACCCTGCAGATTGTGATGGATCATGCCAACTAGCTGGCAAGCTGCTCCCAGCATCACATGACCTGAAATGTTCTGGCACGAGTGCATGAAATTAAGATACAGATTAATCACATCACACAGTCAGAAAGTAAAACAGTATTCAAGCCTAAAAAAAAAATATTGAGAAGCTAAAACAGTTACATTAATCAAAAGTTTGGGGTGAAAAGACCAAGAAAGCAGATCTGCTGAAAGACCCTGGGTGACTGAGTTCCAAAGTAGCACTTTTTGCAGTGATGTGAGAGTGGGAAGGGCTAAACTTGCCTAGTGATGCAAAGCAGAGCAAACAAGAACCTATCTCCACACAGCTGCTCATGACAACACCTGAAGTCATGCCTGAGGCTCCAGACATGATGTTATTAGAAAAATATTGACACGTCAGAAAGGGTTCAGAGAACAAATGGTGCTTGGGAAGGGTTTAACCTGCAGTGACTGCAAGGCCCAAACAGATGAAAGCTCCACTGTGTGAAATGCTGCCCAAACACAAACAAGGGGACGACTCACTACAATCACTTTGTAAGCTGCTCCCAGTGGGAACTTCCTAGGACTTTCCACACAGTAGCTTCCTCTTGGAAACAGCAGCTTGATGGACTTTTTCTAAGATGTTTATCTGGAAAAACCCTCAATATTCTGGGATAAGCAATGTGGAGAATAAACTACACATTTCAACTAGATCACAAATTTGCCATAGTCTTTCCCCACCTAGCAGAAAACCAACAAAAGCTTCAGTGGATCTTCAACTCTGACATGAGCAGTTATGAGCCCACTTAGAGATGCCCTTCAGAAATGCAAACCTGGTCCCCACCATGATGAGCAGCTCCATCCTTTCCACCCCATAACAACCTGTCCCCACCACGATGAGCGGCTCCATCCTTTCCACCCCATAACAACCCTCGAAGACACATCCAAGTCTGCTCCTACCAACTGTGTTTGTCTGCCCTGCCCTCTCTTCATTACAACTACTCCTTATTATCCTTCACACTCTGCTACAAATCAGTCAAAAATCTCCCAGTCTTCTGCAGTGATTGACAAATAGCTTTCTAACTCCTTTGGGGATCAGAAATACTAAGCGGATTTTACAAAGGAAGCAAATTGTCCTTGGTGATAGAAAATCTTGTGGCAAGGTCAGGATCAGAAGACAAATGACCTCTAATCATTCCTCCTTTGCTTATGCTGTTTCCAGCCCAACACGAGTGTTATTAAGCCTACACAAAGCAATCAACATCCTCATCACCAGAAGCAAATCTCAAATGGCAAAGGACCCACTTTCAGTGGTGGGAATGGATGGATATCACTGCTGGGAATGGAAATGTTCCTGCACTGCATATTCCTGTGTAACCCCCCTCAGATCTACAGAAAAAGCAATGCAGCAGCTCAGAATCTCTGCTCTCTCACATGTTCAGGTGCAGGCCAGGTCAGAGAACAGTCTCAGCTATTTCTGCAATTGTGCCACGACAGTAGCTGGAAATGCTAAATATTTGTGTCTCAAACACATCAAGATATGCTAGAATTGGATGTGGATTTTCCTACCCTAATCCAAGCCTTTATCAACATAGAGCTTAATTGCAACAGTGCATGGCAGGAAAGAAGTGCCTTTAATCAGCATCCCTTAACTCTTAAGAAAATCACATCTCCAACATGATCCAAAAGAATCAGGCACAGAATTAAACAATGCAGGGTGTGTAACAGCTTCTTTTTTCTTGCATGGTTTGAGGGACAGTGAAGTAAGTTCAGTGTTCAGAAAAACCACAACAAACCCAAACTACAACCCTTTAATTAACAATGACCAAGAACAACTTTTCCCAATCATTTTAGGGTCATGCATAATCAGAACAATGTCACTGCACCAGTTCACCTTCACTGTGCAATCAGTTTTCCTTTGCAATGCTAAATCTTACAGAACAAATGAGCTCCTGTTAGAACAACCCCCTGAGCACTCTCTGGTCAGAAGGAGGAACCCTGAAGCACCAGGTCATCCCAGCACCTTTCTGAAAGAATCCCTGAAACAAAAGAGCAGTAAGGGAAACACACAGCAATTTGGTTAGATTTTTAAGTAAGGCAAATTTTTATTCCAGACTGTTTTTGTTAGGAAGAAAACCATTTATTTGGAACAAACCACTGCAACATCAGGAGAGAAATGTTACTTGGGGCTTGTCAGAAACCTCTAAAGATGAGGAGTGCAAAGAGAAAGCTGAAATGAAAATCAGTTTTCATTATCCTTTTAATTAGTGCCAACTGTACCTGAAAGTGTGTTTTGATGTCAGGCACTGCCAAAATAAAACACCTCAACCGTGAAGGACAAATTCTATGCAGAAGGACGAAACTTTCACCCATGCTCTGTAAGAAGCTGAAATCTGTTAGCCCCAGAAGTCATCAGGCTCTAAACCAACTGCTCCAGGCCCTTTGCAGCACAGTGACATGGACTATTTGCCCAGAGGAGCTTCAGTCCTTTCCCTCTGCTCCTTCAGTTACACCACTTCCATGGACAGCTGGAAGTTTACAACTCGTGTGCAGACAGCACAGCCCTGCAGAACCTGCCCAAGAGCTCCCAATCTGAGCATGAAACCATTCCCTGTTTCATCATTCCCTAAAGAACTCAGCACATCTGTGAGAGCCATAGCAAAGACAGTGAGGATGAACCACCACTCCCAGGTGTCTTCTGATCCCCCCAGAGTAAAGGAGACAACATCCATGCTCTGAGCAGTAACAGCACTTGCAATTACCCATCAGCTCTCTGCTAATTGTCTTCATACAAAAAGAACCAAACAAAAAACCACAAGAGAGAGAAAAAAAAAAGAATCACTCTGAAATATCAGAGCCAGAGCAAAGTGAAGGTTGTGTCTCACTGCATTTATTGTACAGGTTTAATTTTCCATCATACATCTTTATTTCTGTAGCAGCAGCATCCAGACCTGTCCTCAGACAGCAGTTTCCAGCTCCTTACACCACAGGGACCTCACAGCATGTGGTGCTTATAGGGATTGAAGTCAACAGAATCCTTAGCCCAGAGGTCAGGAGAAGCCCTGGGGAATATTTACAGACAACAGCAATTTACATAGTCCTGCACAAGTTCTGCCTGCAACAACTGCATATTTACAGACAGCAGCAATTTACATAGCCCTGCACAAGTTCTGCCTGCAACAACTGTGAGGGTGAAAGGGAGGAGAAAGAGGGGTTGACTCAGCTGCTTTACACTTGAGGCCTGAGCTGAAGTTCAGACCTGCTCACACTGAACCTGGGAGCAACCCCAGGGGATGCTCCAAACCTAAGGAGATACAGGCAACATTAATGGAACTTCCTTGCTAACCATTTCTGCCACCTCTCAACAACAAACTGTTGGCAATTTGCTATTTTACCTTCTCAGAGCACAAACCGCAAAACCATTTTCAGGTTGGTCTCTAACCAAAGTGAGAGTTTCCCAGTTCAGGCCCTGCCTGTGCCCAGGGACACTCCCAGAACCACAGCACTCCCCAGGAACAGGATGCAACTCCCACACTGACAGCTCACCCTGGCTGAACCCCGAGAGCTCACACAAGTGATCTGACCACTCTAAGAGTCACCTCTGCCACTGCCACTCCAGCCCTGCACAAAGTCCAATCCCCAACACCAACTCTCCAAAGTTATTTCCTACAACCTCCACCAAACACCTTGACAAAGCTACAAACACACCAAACTATTGGCTAAGCCTTCAGTTCCACACATTTCTGGATGCTCTGTGACCACATCCATCTTCTCATCTCTTATCTCTGCAAATTCATTGTACCTGACAAACACCTCCAAGACTGTCCTGAAGTGACTGCACAGGTGTCCTGAGAGGTCTCCACAACCTGTGTGAGGTTCTCCACTTACACCTGGCAGAGACACACTGAAGATCCAATCTCAGGCCTCATTACACCTTTGTTCTCGGGGGTAAGTCAAGGTGTGGAGGAATCAGTGGAAGTGGTTTATATACTTGTGAGAAAAGTTATCACACAGAAATCCTGCAGAGCAAGAAAAGTACAACGACAACATTTCCAACAACTAGGCACAAACTTCAGTCCTGGCCATGAGACTTCCTTTATAGAATCACAGAATGTTAAGGGGTTTGGATAGAGCTTGGAGATCAGCTAGATGATCCCTGGGCAGGGACATCTCCCACCAGAGCAGGTTGCTCAAGGCTTTGCACACAGCCACAGCCTCCCTGGGCAACCTGTGCCAGTGTCTCACCAACCTCACAGGGAAAAGCTTTTTTCTAGTATCTAACCTAAACTTTCCCCCTTTCAATTTTCCTCCTTGCCCTGTCCCTGCAGTTCCTGATGAACAATTCTTCTCTGCACCTTCCCTGGAGCCCCTTCAGCTCCTGCAGGTTGCTCTGAGGTCTCTATATAACCTTCTCTTCTCCAGGTTGAACAGCCCCAACTCTCTCAATCTGTCCTCACAGGGAAGATGCTCCAATCCTCTTATCAACCTTGTGGGCTGCTCTGGACTCACACTGAGCAGCAAAAATTACCAACCCGAGGGCCTTTCCCAGCCTTTCAGCCAGCACAGTCCATTCCCCGCGGGCCTGAGGGATCCAGGGCATTCCCTGCCCCTCGGGGAGAACGTGAAGGGGTTGGGATGGAGCCCTGGGCCGGGACATCTCCCCCCAGCGCAGGTCGCTGCAGGCTTTACCCAGCCTGGCTCTGGATGAGGAAGCTCCGAGCGCCTCACCTTGTTGTTATACTCCTCCACGAAGCTGCCGAGCGCCAGGCGGAACCTCTTGTCGGGCCGGACGCTCCAGTTCATGGCGTAGACGGTCCAAGGCGCCTCA
>NW_008687846.1:0-14117 GCF_000695815.1 Acanthisitta chloris
CTCTTCGGGGGGACGAGGGGCTGGGCAGGGAGCGGGGAGAGGCTGTAAAGGCATTTCGCCTCTCTCCTTATCCTCTTCTCCTAGTCCTCCTCGTCTACTCCTGTATCTCCTGTTCCTCCTCTTCCTCTCTTCCTCTCCCCTTCCTATTCCTCTTCTCCTCCTCCTCCTCTTCTCCACCTATTCCTATTCCTCTCTTCCTACTATTTATCTTCTCCTTCTCTTCTCATATTCCTTTTCTCCTGTTCCTCATCCTCTTTTTCTCCTATTCCTCTTCTTCTCTTCCTATTCCTCCTCTTGTTCCTACCCTTACCCTCCTATTCCTCTTTTCCTCCTGTGCCTCCTCCTCTTCTCCTATTCCTCATCTCCTTTCATTCCTCCTCCCACTCCTCCTATTCCTCTCTTCCTACTATTTGTCTTCTCCTCCTATTCCTATTCTTCTCTCCCTCCACTCCTCCTCCTATTCTTCCTCTCCTCTCTTATTCTTCCTGTTCCTCCTCTTATTCTTTCCCTCCTCCTCTTCTTCTGTTCCTCCTCCTCTCCCTCCTTCTCCTTGAGGACATTCTGCCAGATTTAGGAATGCTGAGGAACAATCTCATTTCCTGGAAGCTTTAATGAAGGTGTCACTCAGAGCCAGATGGGAGGTACCCTGTCAGAGCAGTCACAGTTCCTCCCCTGCCTGTCCTCACCTTGCACAAACTTATGCAAAGTGCTGTGGGTTTAGTTTGTTGTACTTTGACCTCATCTGAGTTTTGATTCTTTGGCACTTTGTCCCAAGGCTTCCTGTGATTCTTGACTGTGCCAGGGCTCTTCCCTCTCCCTCAGACACAGAGTCAGTGCAGGGTGGTTTTCCTTCCCTCTAGAGTTCCTCCTCTGTGAAATTCCAGGGTAGGAAAGCAGAGCCCAGAGGGCACAGAGCAGGTTAATGTTAAACACAGTGTCCTGTGGCCAGACCCAACCAAGTTCCACCCCTAGGGACCCTTGACTTGATGTCCTGCTGCTTTCCTGCCCCTGTAGCTGGGAAATGCTGCCAGAGACCCTCTGTTGTCACACTGGTCACTGAGTCTCCATGTGACTGCTGCACCCCTGGGAATTCTACTTCCCACGAGTTGCAGGAGGTTTGGCAACACTCAGTGATGTGGCCCTTGCTCAGCTGCAGCCCTGGCTGGGCCTCCTGGGTGTCAGCACAGGGACAGCAAAGGCTTTGGCAAGGGGATTGCAGCACAGATCTGGTGTGGCCACACACAGAAGCACCTTGGAGTGGGCACAGCCACTCACTGGGTCACTCTGAGAGGGACTGGGGAAAACACATCAGGAGTCAGACAGGTGTTGGATAATAGGCAGGAAAAGCTGCTCCATGGCACATGCTGGGAGAGGTGGCAGAAGTGGGAACTAATCCAGCACTCCCTGCTTCAGTATCCCTGAGTTTGTGACCCTGTGTTGGGGCTGCAGGAGGGCCAGGAGGGCTTTGTGAGCAAGGGGGATTCTGCCCCTCTGCTCTGGTGAGACCCGTCTAGAGTTCTGCACACAATTCTGGTGCCTCAGGATCAGAGGGACATGGAACTGTTGGAGCAAGTCCAGAGGAGGCCACGAAGTTGATAAAGGACTGAGGTACCTTCCCTACAAGGACAGGGTGACAGTTGGGACTGTTCAGCCTGGAGAAGAGAAGGTTGTGTGGAGACCTCAGAGCAACCTGCCAGGATCTGAAGGGGCTCCAGGGAAGCTGCAGAGGGACTCTTGGTTAGAAACTGCAGTGACAGGACAAGGGGGTATGGCTTTACAGTGCTAGAGGGCAGGGTTAGATGGGATATTGGGAAGAAATCCTTCCCTGTGAGGTTGGTGAGGCACTGGCACAGATTGCCCGGAGAAGCTGTGGCTGCTCCATCCCTGGAAGTCTTCCAGGCCAGGCTGGATGGAGCTTGAAGCAACCTGTTCTGGTGGAAGGTATCCCTGCCCATGGCAGGGGGTGGAATGAGATGATCTGTAAGGTCCTTCCAGCCCTTCTCAACATGTGTTGGCAGTCTGTAGGGAGTTGAGCCCAAAGCAGCAGGAAGGGGGTGGGAACAGCCTCATGAGGTGAAATGTAACAGTGCCTAGTGGTTTGCTGCAGGTTTGGAAGAAGCAAAAGCTAAGACCCTAGTTCTATGAATGCTGCAGTGGTGTGAGTATGAGGGAGGGCAGGATTTATTCTACTAGAAGCCCAAATCTGTGAAAGCCCAAAGCTCATCCAGTGAGTTGCTGCTCCTCAGACCACTGTCGTTTTTATCCTTCATCCTATATGGGGTCTTGGGTTACTGAGTGAATTTGTCTTGCCCCTCCAAGCCCTGGGGGCAGATAGGATATCTCTGCTCACTTCTTGGCCTGCAGGTGTTGTTTGCACTTGCCTGAAGAAGGCGATACCCCATAGTGCAAGGTCTGTAGTGTGCAGTCCATGGGAGGAGGTGGAATGTCCTTCCCAGTTCTGGGCTCTGGATAAACGACTGCAAGCTCATTGGGATGCTGAGACATCTGCAAATAGCAGTGTCTGGGTTAGCTGTAAGAGATGTGTCGGCGATGGAGAAATCAGTCTAATAGCTGATTTGAAATATAGCTGAAAGGATGATGCTATCCCAAGGAAATGCATGATGGAAAGAGACCTCTGAGCTTGGAGGAGTCTCCTGTGGTTGTGTCACCTGTGTGCTTGGGCCGGGCCTGGATGTTTGGCCCCTCTGGGCTGGAAAGAATGGAGTTCAGTGCCTTTAGGCTTGGGAATGTGCTGCCCAGGTGGAGTCACCACCCCTGGGAGGGGTTTAAAGACAGACTGGACGTAGCACTTAGTGCCATGATCTAGTGGTCACGTGTTGGACTTGATGATCTCAGAGGTATTTTCCAACCTTAATGACTCTGTGATTCTGTGCCTGAGCCTTGTGAGGAGGAAAAGGAAAGGGAAAGTGAATTTAAGCAGTTCATAGCCAGTAATGAAGAAGGAAAATGGTTTCACAGCTGCTCCTAACACATGGGTGAGAGCACAGCCTGACTCAGGTGTAACAGGGCCTGTGGTGCTGGCAGCCAACAGTGCTGCAGGTCTGTCCCAGAGGGGAGTGTCCCTGTGGGAATGGCATCCCACAGGAGCATTTCGTAACCTCTCTAAAGAGATGGCACCAGCACGTCATTCCCCAGCACAGTTGGCTCAGGCAGCATGTAAAGAGGAATAATGTGGTTTGTGATATGTTGTAAATCAATTTGGACATGTTTCACTCTTAAGGAAGAATGGGGGGAAGAGGACAAGGATGATCCACTGTAGCTTCTGGGCTGCCTGGCTGGGTAGTCCTAGGGGTTTTATGGAGGTTGTGTGTGTTGGAAGAAGCAGGGAGTGGCTTCAGCATCTTCACCCTTACGTCTGGGCAAGAAGCAGCAGGAGCTAGAGGGTTCCTTGGGTGAAAAGGGTCTTCCTGAGGAAGGGTTCCTTAGGTGGAAAGGTGAGGGCCTTCCTGACCAAAGTTCCTTGGGTGGGAAGATGAAGGCCTTCCTGAGGAAGTGTAGGGGGTCTTGGAGCAGTGGCAGAGATGAAGAGGAATCTCTCCTTGGGAGACCTGAAGGGCAGGTTGAGCTTGGTGGTTTCTTAACTTCTCATTTCCAATTCTTTGTGTTTCCCTGGTTTCAGTTCTGTTGGAGTCACTCAACAAGAATGAGCAATCAGCCAATGGCCAATCCCAATCCAAGGAGTCCTCACACCCTCAGTTCAGGAAGATGAGCGGAGACTTCCCATCGGCCAATGGAGAGGCTGGTGGGGAGGCCCCCAAGGGCTACACTCAGGACCAGGTAGATGCAGTGAAGAGGTGAGTGACAGCTCTCCGTGGCTCTCTGTTTGGGTTTATCACATGGTACCAGGCTGGTTTCCACAGTGCTTTAAAGATTCCAGCTGGGAACCACATGGTGTGTGCTCAGAGCATCCCCACGAGGATTCATAGCTCCAGCAGCCCTGGGAGGCAGCTGGGTTGGGTCTCCCCATTTTCCAAGCCCTGTTTCACATAATCACAGAGTGTTAAGGGGTTGGAATGGACCTTAAAGATCATCCAGTCCCAACCCCCTGCCCTGGGCAGGGACACCTCCCACCAGGGCAGGTTGCTCAAGGCTTTATCCAGCCTGGCTTTAACTCAGGCTGTCCTTTATCCCTCTCCACCTGCACGTGCTGAGCGTTGGAGGACTCAGCTGCAGGCACAGTCACTTGGTAAACTTTGCTTAAGGCTCTGGATTGTGCAAGAACTCTTCTGAGGGACTTGCAGTGTTGCTTGTTACATCATCCACCTGTCCCCAACCCATCCTGCTGGATGCTGTCTCATCCAGCTCATGTGAGGAGGAGAAATCATGTTTGGGAGTGTACCCAGCAGGAGCTGCACACCCAGGCCTGGGCAGCTCCCTCCGTCCTCCTCCAAAATACAGTTGATGTGCTTGTTAGAGCTGGGAATTAGCTGAGGAGAGAGTGGGGAACAAGCCAACATCCCAGGAATCCCTCAGCTCCTATGGTCCCTCCCAGCAGCCTCCAGCACGTGAGCATGATGGTGCTGAGGGTTGTTTGCCCATCGCATTCCTCCGTGGGTGATACCACAGCCTGGGGAGAGGCCCTGCCACCTCACTGGTCTGGCCTGTTCCATGGCAGTTTGTGTCTGCTGGGAATGCTGGAATGAGGCAGTGAAACATCTGGGTCACCCTGTGAGCAGTGAGGGCTGAGTAATGCAGAGATCGCTGAGCAACATCAGCCAAACCGTTGTGTGTCACAGAGGTGACGTGTTCAAGGCAAAGAGCTTTTCACTGCTGAAATTGAGTGTGCCTGTTCTGTCCCCTCTCCTCTGGACAGGGTCAAGCAGTGCAAGGATTACTATGAAATTCTGGGAGTCAGCAGAGAAGCTTCTGATGAGGATCTGAAAAAGGCTTACCGGAAACTGGCGCTCAAGTTCCACCCGGACAAGAACCACGCGCCAGGGGCCACTGAGGCCTTCAAAGGTGAGATCAATGTCAGGGATGGGGTTTGCATGCAGCCATCAGGCAATGGCACTGAACTGGACTGGTCAGGACTCTCCAAAACTACCTCAGAAGTCAGGTAGAGTGAGATAAAGCTGCTCCTTGTGAAGTCTCCTGAGCTGGTTGTGTCATGAACAAAGTAGAAGCTTACAATAATAAATACAGGTTGGCACAGATAGGATTCACCTCTTCCTCCCTTTTCTCTTAGCAGCCCTTCCTGACTGTTGCTCCAGCTCCTGCCATGCTGCTCAGGAGGGAATTCCCACAGGATGTTAACCATCCTGGGGTTTTTTTGAGGGAGGTGTAGGAAGTGATCACTTAACAGGGAGAAGCTCCAGGTCCTGCAGATGCACAGCCAGGCCAGGTGCTGGGTGCACTTTCTGCACACCCAGGAGAGACCCAGTAAGCTGTGCAGCACCAGATTCAGCTGCTGGGTGCACAAACCCCTCAAAAACAACAGCACAGGAAACTTCTGAGTGTAGTGAAAGGCTGTGGATGGAACTGGTGGATAGAAACTCCAGGTGGAAGTCTGTAGGGTGAAACTGCAGCAGGCTGAGCTCAAAAAAGCTCACTAGGAGCTCCAGTCATGCTGCAAAGAGCCCAATTCTCAAGACCTCTCTGCAAATGCAACGGGACATTTCCTGGGAAATAAAAGACCTTAAAATTGGAGTAATTTTACAAGAGAAATGCTGTTGCTTGGAACATATAACCCCATTTTCCCCTGCAAGCTGTGAAGGTTTGGTTATAATTCTTGAGGCCAGTTGTGCAGCACTGGATTTGAAGCCTTTGCAGTAGTCTGATTCTGGCCATTTTTTAGGAGGAAATTGTTCCTTGTGAGGGTGCTGAGCCACTGGCACAGGTTGCCCAGAGCAGCTGTGGCTGCCCCATCCCTGGGAGTGTTCCAGGCCAGGTTGGATGGGGCTTGGAGGAGCCTGGGCTAATGGAAGGTGTCCCTGCCCTTGGCAGGGGTTGGACTAGATGGTTTTAAGGCCCATTCCAACCCAAACTCTTCTGGGATTTTGGGAGCTAAATGCATGAGACTTGTGCTGGAGCAGGGAGCAAGGCCTGATACAGTATCGAGTATGCTCCTAGCAGATGTGAATTCAGCAGTAAAAGTCTTATGTAAGGTTTGTCCAAGTCTTTTAAGACTTAAGTCCTTCCCTGATAAGTGTTAGCAAACAGCGAGCTACTCCCAGCTCCCTGGGAGAGCCTCTGGTGTGGGGGCAGATGGTATCAGATGCAGACAGATACCAGCTCTGCGTGTGCAGGACTCAATAGCTCATCCTTGGATCCCTGCTCAGTGGCAAAAGGCAGGTTTCCTCACCTAGAATCCTCCAGTCGATGTTTGCTGAAGGCTTTGACAAGAGCTACGTGCCAGAAGTGGTGTGTTAGCAAGGTGCCCTTTACCCCCTGCTGCAGAGCTGTCTGCTCCCAGGTTATCTCTCCTGCAGCCCTTGGTCCCTCAGCTGCAGCCCCCAGGCTGAGCTCTGAGGTTGCAGGGCTCACTGAAGTCGTGCACTCTGGTTCCAGGGGATGAGGGGGGTTAATTTTTTCTTACACTGATGTGTTAGCTCAGTGTTGGCATTTGCCTCCCCAGTGACAGCTGATAAAGTGTTAGGTGTTGTCCTGAGACCATGTCTCAGTTTAGAGCTGCAGTTGGCTGCAGTCTGTCTTGTGGCAGCTTTGCATCACTGCCTGTCTGGGGTTAGGAACAGAGCTGAGCCTGGTGCTTGGAGCTGAAATCCACACTTGGGATGAGGTAGGCCTTTGTCAGCACAGAATCAGACAAGCAGCAAGCCCTGAACTGTTCTGTTCTCTTGTGCTTCCAAACTGTGTGATAACACCCTCCAAGTCAGACCTGCCCAGCAGCTCCCTGCCTGGCTCTGGAGCTGTTCGCCTGGCTGCACTAATTATAACTAAGAAGGAGAAGGAGTGTATTGACATTACACCGTCCACGCTCCCAATCTCTAGTCCAAGAAGAAACCTTACACCTCCATCTGAAAACACTGAATCTCAGAGCTGATCTCCTGAAGGGCACCTATCCCCTTTTCCATCCTTTCTGACCCTGCCCTGACACACCAAGCAGCTGCTGCCACTAGCATTTGGGTTCCTTGGGACATAGGGAGGCCCTTGGGTTGGTCCAGAGGGGAAGTGGGAAGCTGGAACATGTGGAGAAGGAAGTACTGAAATAGGGTGGCCGAAGACATTCCTGGAGGAAAGCTCTCAAGTGCTGAGGCTGGAGAGAGAGTGACCCAGGGAACTGGCAGGGCTTCAGCTCCAGTACATTTCCACCAGCACAGGCACTGCTCAGCAGGCCTGGTAGCTTCGCACCTTACTCCTGGCATCTGGAAGTTCTGAAATCCATGGCTGACAGACACAATTCAGAGCTCACACACACATCTATAGCTCATAGACCCACCTGGAGCTAATGTTTCCTCAGTGGCTTTTATGGAAAGTTTTAAGTCTCTTGCAGAGAGATTTAAATTCTTTGCAGTTCTGGTTTTTGGGCTCTGGCATTGAATTCCCTTAATGCCACTTTGGAAGCAAATTTGTCAACTGACATTGTGTTTTCCCCCACAGCTGAATGGTTTCTACAAGGGCATACACCAAATTATATCAGTCATATAACTCCTTCATTAGAGCTAATTAAGGCCTTTTGCACTGAGTCTCTCAGTGTGGTTTCCCTCGTGTGTGTGTGTATGCCAGGAGCATGTGGACAAGACATAGGAGTTGAGAATCAATTTGTGTGATGAGAAGGGCAAGTCCTGACTGCCTGCAGGGCTGGGTCTGCAGGAGGGAGAAGCTGATGCTGTCTTGTTGTCCATGTTTCAGCCATCGGCAATGCATACGCCGTGCTCAGCAACCCCGAGAAGAGGAAGCAATATGACCAGTTTGGAGATGAGAAACTCAACCCTGCTCGACATGGGCACAGCCACTCCGACTTCCACCGTGGCTTTGAGGCAGACATCTCCCCTGAGGACCTCTTCAACATGTTCTTTGGGGGTGGTTTTCCTTCTAGTAAGCACCTTAAACCTTCATCTCTTGAGTGGGACATGATACTATTGATAGAGCAGCAGTGCAGTGGTGATTTATCACCCTGTGATTGGTGAGAGTTCTCCTCCACACCTGACCTTTGGAATTGTTCCAGTGGGTCCTTGGAGAGCTCAGCATCCAGCAGGTAACACCACCAGAGCTGGACTTCTTCCCAGCTTCAGGTGTTTGTTTCCCTGCTGGCACCATTAGCTGCTCTTGGGTTGGGCTGAAGGTTAAAACAAAAAATGCCTTGTTTTAAGGCTTCTTGTAAAAATAATCCTCTTTTAAGGAAACCTTGCTGCCTGGTGGGTTTAGAACTTAAACCTTTTTAGCAGAGCAAACTGTGGTAACTCTTGGGCCTTGTTGTTGATCTGTGTCTGCTCTGGCACACAGCTGGAGCAGCTTCTCCAACACCAGTGTCCACTGACTGCTGTCCCCTAAACAAGAGGAAAGTGTTATTTCTAGAGCATAATTTAAACCTCTAGAGTTGGAAATGGAAGCTGCATCCTGTCTGACCACAGTGCTCATCATGGCCTGGGTAGCAGGAAGGAACCAAGTGCCTGTTCTGAGCAAAGACACAGATTTCCTGGCAGGATAAGGGGATTTTGGAGGACTCCCTTGTCATATCTGACTGGCAGTGGACTCGGGGGTTATCTGGCCTGTGTGGACCTACTTGAAAACTATGTATTTTGGTTTCACTGAAGATTTGCTCTGGTAGCTCTTCCCTGTCTGGTGTGTAAGAACTGACACACCCACAGCAGTGACTCTCAGAGGCATCTGCAAGGCCTTTGCAGCATTCCTGTCCTGCCTGGCAGAGAGGCAGAGCCACTCCAGTGAAAACAGCACGTTGCTATTTTAGCTCAGCCTTTTTTTCCTCTCCTTAGTGTCCCAAGAGAATCCAGGACAGCTCTCAGCCAGGCGTCCTTGCAGCTGGAGCTTTGACATTTCAAACAGGCCCTGGAAGAGCTTTGTTTTCAGTGGGGGGAAACACCAGAATTATTTTTATTTATCAGTGGGTTTAATCTGAAGTAAATCCAACCAGAAGCCAGGAGGCCTGTACAGGATGTTCTGTCTGTGTAGCTGAGCCTTCTTGGAGCAGGTTGGATGTGCTCAGGTGGTCACTTCCAACCTATGATCCTACCAAACCTTCTGGAAGGATCTCTGTGCCAACTCTGCACTCAGACAGCTGCTCAGCACACCTTACCAATCTTCCTGTTGAGCCTGGAAGCTGGTGGCATGGATTCTGGCCACCTTTGGTGGTTGCTCCTTGGCCAGGCAGCACCATCCAAAGTGCTCTGACTGTGGTGTGACAGTTTGCTTCCGCCTGCAGGTAACGTTCACGTGTACAGCAACGGTAGGATGAGGTACACCTACCACCAGAGGCAGGACAGGAGGGAGCACCAGGGTGATGTAAGTGCAGAACAACCCAGGGGATGGGAGGACTGGGATGGTGAGCTGGTTGCTGTGGCTGGCTGGGGAAACACTCCTGCTTGTTGCCACCCCTGGGAGGGAAAGCTGGAGTCAGGATGATGTCCTAAAGATGATTATTTGCTGGGAATAGCTAATTATCTGTCTTTAAAACAAACTTCCTGAATGCTTTTTCCTCAAGCTTAGAGGGAAAGTGTGCTCTGCTGGAAGTGGAGGGAGCTCAGGAGGTGAGGGAGAAGGGGAATTGCTGTCATCCAACACTGCAAAGGGGAGAAGGTTTTCCACAGAGCCAGTCCTGCTCATGAGCAGCACAGAAACCACATTTACGCTAGAAGAAGAAAATACGGGCATGAGGCTTTGGGAATTCACTCAGAAGGTTCTCCCCCTGTCCTCTGTCACATCCACAGTGGGTTTGGACCCTCAGGGTCACACTGCCCTGGGGGGTGTGGGTTCCTCCCAGGCATTTGGGTTACTCCTAAGCCAAAAGCAGGAGAGTGGAGATTGTGTTGGAGCACTGGGAGGGAGGGTGTTGCTGTGGGATCCTTGCATACCAGTGTGTGGGTGACACTCCACTGTGTGTTTCTGTTCCCTCAGGGTGGCCTGGGGCTGTTTGTCCAGCTGATGCCCATCCTCATCCTGATCATTGTGTCTGCCCTCAGCCAGATGATGGTGTCCAGCCCACCCTACAGTCTGAGCCACAGGCCGTTAGTACCTTTCCTTCAAAGCGTATCCCTGTGGGGAGGGGGTGGGCTCTGGGGGCAGGGGGCTTGGTTGGGCAGGGATCTAGGCTCTCTCTTTTCCAGGACTGCTTTTTTCCCCTGCTTTTTTGCTTTACCTCATCACACGATTGCTCTTGCTGCCAACTGTTACACAGCAGTGAAGTCCTCCTGGTTCTCAGACAGGGGTGAGAGAGAAGCTGCAGGGGAGGTTGGAGAGTGCTCACTTCCCTAAGGGAGTTCATTGACCTCTTGCAGCTCATCCCCACAGCTGGCTCTGTCTGTCCTGCAAAGGGACAGGCAGAATGGCTTTGGAAGGCTCAGCCCAGCACTGAGATCCCACATGGAGAGCAAATCGAGGTGTAGAGTTAAATTGGGAAGTGAAAAACAAGAGTCAGATCTGTTCTTTATGAAAGCCTCACTTTATGCCTAGTGCAAAGCTGTGGAGAGAGAGAAGAAGGAGTAAGACACTCCCAGGGAAATCCCCTAGTTTTGAACTCTCATCTTGCCAGGAAATCGCTTTGGCCACACATTTACAATGCAAAAGTTACACTGTTTCCTTCTACATCCTGTGAAAATGCCCTGATTTGCGCACTGGACTGACAAATGGAATGAGTCATGGAATCCCAGAATGGTTTGGAAGGACCTTAGCTCATCTCATTCCACCCCTGGCATGGGCAGAGGCACCTTCCACTAGCCCAGGTTGCTCAGAGCTCCATCCCACCTGGCCAGGGATGGTGCATGATGTTAAATACTATAAAACAGCTTAGCTTCCAGGTCCAAGGTAAAGACTTAAGACATTAGGGCTTGGAACCAAGAGATGAGGCAATTGTGAAGTGCTTTTGGCACTTTCCTGAGCTCGAGATGTTTCTCCACTGCTCAGTTCATAGTTATCAGGGTATCTTAAGGGGTTGGAATGGACACCTGGCCAGGGATGGTGCATGATGTTAAATACTATAAAACAGCTTAGCTTCCAGGTCCAAGGTAAAGACTTAAGACATTAGGGCTTGGAACCAAGAGATGAGGCAATTGTGAAGTGCTTTTGGCACTTTCCTGAGCTCGAGATGTTTCTCCACTGCTCAGTTCATAGTTATCAGGGTATCTTAAGGGGTTGGAATGGACCTGAGAGACATTCCAGTCCAGTCCCCGAAAAGTTCTTCCTTAGATATAATCTCCATTTCCCTCTTTCAATTTCTCCCCGTTGCCCCTTGTTCTGTCGCTGCAGTTCCTAACACAGAGTCCCTCTGCAGCTTCCCTGGAGCCCCTTCAGGTCCTGACAGGTTGCTCTGAGGTCTCCCCACAACCTTCTCTTCTCCAGGCTGAACAGCCCCAACTCCCTCAGCCTGTCCTTGTAGGGAAGGTGCTCCAGTCCCCTTATCAACTTTGTGGCCTCCTCTGGACTTGCTCCAGCAGTTCCCTGCCCTTCTGACGTTCCCTGTGCTATCTCTGCCTGCTCAGACAGTAGCAGGCTGTGCCGTTTCCAAGGCTGGATTTGGACACGGGCATCAGATGAGCTGATCCAGTCCTCCCTGAGCCTTGCTGAGCCCCGGGGCTGTTCAGCTGGGCTGAGACTGTGCCGAGCCGGCAGGAGGAGCTGCTGGATCGCGCTCAGCCTGCCTGGTGCAATGGGAACGCTGTGCCTGGCTCAGCTCCTTTCCAGTCTGCCAGCTTCGATCCTTCTGTGAGAGCACACTTGGTAGTTCCGCTTCTTACAGCTTTGGAAGAGCTCAGGGCTCTGTCACAGGTGAAACAGTGAGCTGAGCTTCTTGCAGATTGCACCTCTGCCTCCAGAAATGCCAGGAGAGCTTTTTGCTCAGCCCATCGTGTCCCCGACACTTATCCCCAAGAGCTGGGCCTTGGGGACACGTGCAGGAGTGTTGGAATCACTCCTGCAAACCCCGATGGCAGGCTGAAGGGCAGGAGAAGTTAATGTTTACACCTGGCTCTGAGGGCAGCAGCCAGCTGGCATTTATTGTGGGGAGCTTTGGGCACGGCTCCAGATGGAGCTGATCCCAATGGATCCAGCGCTTGGGCACAGCTCCTGTGGCACACACACCCCTCTGAGTGCCTCTGGGTGTGCTGGAGTGCCAGGGGAAGCAAGGGCAGGGCTTTGTCTGCAGTGCAAGCCCCGAGGGGCAGGGGTGGAAGCGATTTCCTTCTGGCAAGTGCTTTCTGTGCTGGTTGGTGCAGGCTGAGGCACAGAGCAGGTCTCATTCTGTCCCTGCAACCACAGTGCTGGTTGCAGCATGTGATGTGCTGAAGGAAGCTGAGGCTGCTGGGGTTAGTAGATCCCTCAGCAGAGGTTCCTGGGGCTGAGGGGGGCTGTGACAGACCCTGTGCTGCTCTCACCTTGGTGCATGCCCCATCCTGCCTTGCTGGCTGCTCTCACCCTGCACCACATGAGCAGCAGCCTCTGAGCTGCGCACCCATCCTTGGAGCTCACTGCCAGCAGCAGAGCATGGAGGAAATTGCAGAGAGATTTAATTAGTGCTGAAAATCTAGCAAACACTTTATTTTAAGTGGGTTTAGGCCCTGGGCAATCTGCCTGGGAGCTGTGTCTGCATTCAGAGCTCTGCCCACCTAGTTGGAGGCCTGGCAGCTTCTCCTTCCCTGTGTTGGTGGTTCACTTCCACCAGAAATGCTTCTCCTTTCCAGCCTGTGGATGGTTAGGAGTGAGGGATGTTCCCAGTGGATTGCTGTCATGTCAGACGGTGTGTTAGAATGAACTGGGGGCTCTCCTCTGCCCTTTCAGCCTGTCCTACAATGCTCTGCTCTTCTCCCTGGCCTAGGTCTGTGGGTCACACACACAAGAGAGTCACAGAGCACCTGAAAGTCCCCTACTATGTGTCTGAGAACTTTGCAGAGGAATACACAGGCACCAACCTGAAGAATGTGGAGAGGAGTGTGGAAGATGACTACATTGCAAACCTCCGGAACAACTGCTGGAAAGAGAAGCAGCAGAGTGAGTGGCAGAGGGGCAGGAGCTGAGATTCTATAGCTGCTCCATAGGGAAAGGTCTTTACCTGGGAATGAGGTGTGAGCGCATTCCCTGTGGTGTTGGCCCTTTTTGCAGCCTGTGACTTCAGCACAGCCCTAGTGTGTGGGTTCTTTGTTTTGGTTCGGGTTCAATGTGCTGTAGAACTGGTCAGACCAGAGCTGTGCCCTGGAGGTTCCCCTGTGTGGCAGCAGATCTGATTTCCACTGGAGGGGGAAGGTGGGATCACAGAATCTTTCAAGCTGGAAAAGACCTCTAGGATCATGGATAGCTCTGAGTAATATTTCAGTGGTTCAGGAAGTCTGTGCCCATGGTGTGATGCATCTCACATCCCAACCCTGCTCCCAGGGCTGCGCTGGCAGCATGGACTTGGCCTTGCTGATGGCACAGGGGATGAGAAGTGACAGCCAGGCAGTGTAAGAGATGATGTGGCCAACTGGTGTTGTGTGGCGAGAGCAAGTCCCAGGGGCAGTCTGACTCCTCTGGCTGCCCATTCCCAGCATGTGATGGTCACAGCTCCTGGAGCAGTGCAGGGGTAGGATTTCAGCACCTGGAACTCCAGAGGGGCTGTTAGGTGCCAAGGGAAGCTGAGGCACTGAGCCCTGAGCCTCTGCTGGGGTAACCCTTGTGCAGGGTTGTGCCTCTGGGACTACAGGCAGGTTCATGAGGCTTTCCCTGGGCTGGATGAGCTGTCAGCAGCTGTTCTGCCCATCCTGTCCCAGGAATCACCCAGTGCTTCCCCTCACTGCAGAGAGCTGGAGGTGCTCCTGTTCCCAGCAGTGTGGTGGGATGGGGCCTGGTGGGTGGGTCTCCTTCCACAGGGCATTAGAGTCATCAGGATTGGAGGAGACCTCTAAGATCATCGAGTCCAACCATTAACCTGTCACTGCTGGAACTCCTAAACCATATCCTCCAGTGTCAGGTCCAAATGCCTCTTAAACACCTCC
>NW_008687846.1:14450-15098 GCF_000695815.1 Acanthisitta chloris
CCGAGCCCCTGGACCAGAGTCCAGGGGGATGGTCACTGCCCTAGTCCTGCTGCCACACTGTTCCTGAGCACAGCCAGGCTCTGCCTTGCATTGGAGATCAGGATTATTGCCCAAGGAGATTTACCCCAACCACAGCCTGCTCAGACCACAGTGCTCAGAGCTCTCCGTTGCTTCAGACTGATCTGTGACTGTTCCACATGCTGTGGTCGTGTGATTCAGCATTTCATTAAGTTCTTATTAAGTCAGCCTTGATTTTAAATTGAAATCATTGCCTTTTTATTTGGAGTTTTTCTAATTCAAGTAAGCAACTGACCCAGGGAGTGATGATTTTTCGTAAGGAAGGTAATTGCCCAGTTCAGAGGCTGAGCCCAGCACTGAGGTGTGAGCTGAGCAGAGGGGAGAAGCCGAGGCAGTGCTGAGTGAGGCAGTGCTGGGTGCTGAGCGCTGGGTGCTGAGTGAGGAGTGCTGGGTGCTGAGCGCCGGGTGCTGCTCCGCGGCGGCGCTGACTGTGCTCTCCCCGCAGAGGAAGGGTTGCTGTACCGCGCGCGCTACTTCGGCGACTCGGAGCTGTACCAGCGGGCGCAGAAGATGGGCACCCCCAGCTGTAGCAGACTGTCGGACGTTCAGGCCTCCCTGCACGGATAGCGA
>NW_008687847.1:0-7200 GCF_000695815.1 Acanthisitta chloris
AAATTCCCTGAGGGTGCTCAATCCCCAGATTGATGAATCCAGATGAGTCCCCAGATGAATCCAGATCATCAATAAAGATGCATAGCAGGACTGGCTCCAACACTGAGCCCTAGGGAACATCACTGGTACCAGCCCCAACTGGATTTAGCTCCATTTAATGGGGATTGTCTTCTTATAAACATATATAGCTCCTAGTACAAAGAGGCCTCAGTGTCCAACTGGAACCTCCATGTGCTCTAGTAACACAGATAAAAAAGGTTAATAGTAATTAGAAAAGACAAGGACTCCAGAGGGGCATGACAGATTCTTAATTAGGGACCAGGTGGAATCCGAAGAGACAAGTAGAAGGTAACAGGCAGAGCAGCCACAGTTTAAACCACTTCTTTGTGGTTCAGGGACAGGTTCTGATTAAGATTTAGTCTCCCAGGGAGCAGTTCTGGAAATCACAGCTAGTTCAATGAGGACACTTATGTGATGCACTGCAGCTATCAAGGAGCAGAGTACATTTTCTACCGACCAGAAAAGGTGGAGAACCATGTGCAAGGCAAAGAGATGGTACGTAGCTAAATGTTACATCCCTTTTGATCCCCTTCAATCTATGGTTTTCATCAACACCAACTGAATAAAAACAGGCAACACAGAGATAGGCAGTAGCAGGAAAAGGTACGTCAGGGGTGTCTTGAAAAAAATGAGAAAAACTCATTTGGAGAGGGGAAGTATAGGAAGAAAATGAGCAAGGAATGTGTGGAATAGTAAGTTTAAAAGGAAAAAACAACACTCCTTTGATCGCAATGAGTAAACAAGAGAAAATAATCAAAACTAGGGCATCTCCAGCTATATGTATGGGAAATTAGTTGTTTACTTGCATTTATCTGCTGAACAGACTGACAAAATGGGTCAGAGGAATGGAGGTGCATGAGGTCTTTCAGTATCAATCTACCAGAATCCACCAGGACAATAGGAAGAGATCGAATCACAGCAGGGCAGCTACACAGAAGTTAAATCAATCATTTTTCTAGCACAACATACAGTGTACATGTAATGTACAATGTTGATTGCTATGTAAGAAGACTACCTCAGTGAGCAGAAAGCAGAAAGTAACAGGGAACATAACAGCTAGCTGCAAACCAGTAGGCATGTCCAGCACACATTTAAAGTCCTCTTCAGCAGTGCAGCTGGCCAAGCCTGAAGCTCAAAGACTTGGCCCTCACATGAGGATCATAGGGAGAAATCCTGCACTGTAAAGACTCATAGAATTTTAGGGGTTGAAATGGACCTTACAGATCAGCCAGCCCCAACCCCCTGCCCTGGACAGGGACACCTCCCACCACACTAGGTTGCTCAAGGCTTCATCCAAGCTGGCCTTGAACACTGCCAGGGTTGGGGCAGCCACAGCCTCCCTGTGCAACCTGGGCCACTGTCTCACCACCCTCACAGGGAAAACTTCTACCTAATATCTAACCTGAATTTCCCTCCTTCAATTTGTACCCATTGCCCCTTGTCCTGTCCCTGCAGTTCCTAACAGAGCCTCTCTCTGGCTCCTTGTAGCCCCTTCAGATATTGAAAAGTTGCTCTCAGGTCTCCATGCAGTCTTCTCTTCCCAACTCCCTCAGCCTGCCCTCATGGGGAAGATGCTCCAGTCCTCTTAGCACCTTCATGGCCTCCTCTGGACTTGCTCCAACGGTTCCATGTCCTTCTTATGCTGAGGACATCAGAACTGTGTGCAGTATTCCAGGTGGGTCAGAGCAGCATCACAGAGGAATGCAGTCCCTGAGGGAAGTGTTGTAGGGACAGGGAGGACAATGGTACTGTCCTATGCAACAAAATGCTGGACCATTTCTCCCACATCCTGTTGTCTTGCCTCTAGACCTTTACACCAGATCCCCCTGGCAGTGCAGAACAGTTTTCTCTCCATGTTTCAGAGCACCCTGTACACACAGAACGTTGCCACAACCTAGTCAGTAAAAACACTGTAATAAACAATGAAGCAAAGCTAATAAAAGGGTCCTACTGACCACACTCGGTCCCACAGCAGTTGTGTTTTGTTTCCAGCCCCTTTGACTAGCTCAGGCACAACACCAAGGGCAGCTGATCATCGATGGAGCACTGTGACACAGAGGCAAACACCTCCTGCAGAAGCGCTGCAGGCTGGGGTTTGTCACCAGGGTCTGTGCTCAGGGATGAAAATGAGATTTAAAAAAGCCATGAGGAGGAAGCCAGGCCATCCCCACACTAGCCTAGGTGGGGAAGCTGCAGGCAATTAACTGTCCAACAACTCCTGCAGGTTCCTTCCCTCCCCACCACGTGTCACCTTCTGCCTGCACCTGCCCCATACCCAGCAGGGCCATCCCTCGCAGCATTCAGGTTTCCTGCTCTGTCCCACTGGTCCTCTCAAATTGCACCCAGCAGGGATGGAAAAGAAAGGGTGGCTACAGAGCTACACAGGAGGACATCCACTGCTTCTCGAGGAAGCATCCAGTGCTAGGCACCAACGGCAGGGGCAGTGCTCCCTCCGCAGTCAGAGAACAGAGCTGGGCTCTGAGGGTTTGGATGGAGCCCCAAGCTCCTCCCAGGACAGCAGGAGGCACAGCTGCACTTCCAAGGGTCACACCTTCCCTGTCCCCAAGCAAGGAGCACTCTGCGGTTGAGCCCAACCACTTTGAGAATCACACATTGTGCTGATGGCACATTATCAGGATGCTGTAATTGAACTGAAAGCACAGATTATCAGAAAGGCAGTTTTGTTTTAACATCAGGTCTCTTGATAAAGCACCAGATCTTACCATGACACTGTCTCTGTGGTACTGTGGCTCTTTAGCACTGACTTTTCCCAACCCACGAAACCTGCTGCCCACAAACTTTTCAATAACAATCCACTCAGCAATTACCATGGGCTGGACACCTGCACTTTGGCTTGAGGGAAAACCATGCTCTGAAAGCACATCAGCAGGCAGTCAGATGGTCAGATAGAGCTAGATCCAGTAAAAGACTAAAGTTCCTACAAGCTGTGCACTAAGGTGCCCAAATTTTGTGCTTCCAGGATTCATCTAAGGTCTGCACCCAGTACAGAGGGGAAGGGGCAGGGGCCTTAAAATAGGCCCTAAAGTTCTCGTCTGCTGAGAATACTCAGCCATGAAGTTCATCAAGACACAGCAAAAGGTAAAACCAAGAGTGCATCTGTGTTCTTGACACCATCCAGGAGTTTAACCATCATCCTCTTAGTGTTTCAAACTCCAGTCATCTCCTGGACTTACAAGAGTCCTCTGAGTGTCCTTTGGAAGAACTCTCTGAGAAGTGATAGGTGTCCATTCTTTATGAAGTAATACAGCACAGAGGATCCCAAACCTCTTGCTCTTGGACACCACATTGGTGACAGCCACAACAGCAGCTCTTAGATCCCACTGCCTTGCTCCAAAGCCATCAGCTAACCCCACACCTGACACTCCTGTGCAGCACCTCTTACACCCCCACACCAGTCCCTGTAATCCATCCCTCCATCTGTCTCACCTCAGCCCACACAACACCACCTACCAAAACAGCAGATCCAACCCCACACTTAGCCCTGCTCTTCCACCACACAACCCTAACCCACCACCTCTGCTTTCCCATGCAATGGGCCAAACCAGCTCATCAGCCACAGTTCATTTCTCCCTCAGCTTCCACCTTGCTCTGCCATCTGAAACCAGGAGCAATTTTGGTTGACTGAAGACTCCTCCAGCTCTCCCTGCACAGATGCAGAAGTGCTTATCTGCCTGACCTGCCTTCATTAACAGTAACCTACATTCAATCACTCACATGTTTTGCTTTAGCTGCTCCAGTCCTTCATGGAAATCGACCTCAAAACCTAAGTTCATCTAAGTTTGCAAAGGAAATTTACAGCTTGGTTAAAATGCCACTGGGGTCTGTGGCAGCCTTTATAAACTGGACCCTGGAGTCTTACACAACAACTAGAGCCAACCTCTTTCCTTTACTCTGCCCTGCAAAAATGATCCTGCAAAAATGATACAGCTGTTTGAGCTCATCCTTTCAGATATGCACCTGTATTAAACAATGTTCAGGAAAGCAGTACATACTTCGCAGTGGAAGTACAGAGCTTTTGTCACTTCCCTTGGACCCTGATTGCATTCCCACCAAAGTACACCATCTCAAACTGCATAAGGGGAGGTTAAGGCTGATAATAGGCAGAATTCTGGTGTCCTCAATGTAAGAAGGACATGGAACTGTTGGAGCAAGTCCAGAGGAGGCCACAAAGTTGCTAAGAGGACTGGAGCATCTCCCCTATGAGGACAGGCTGAGGGAGCTGGGGCTGTTCAGCCTGGAGAAGAGAAGACTGCGTGGAGAATTCAGAGCAACTTTTCAATATCTGAATGGCCTACAACGAGCCAGAGAGGGAATCTGTATTAGGAGCTGCAGGGACAGGACAAGGGGAAATGGGTACAAACTGAAGGAGGGAAAGTATAGGTTGGATGTGAGAAAAAGGTTTCTCCCTTTGAGGGTGGTGAGACACTGGCACAGGTGGCCCAGGGATGTGGTGGCTGCCCCAACCCTGGCAGTGTTCAAGGCCAGCTTGGATGAAGCCTTGAGCAACCTGATCTAGTGAGATGTCCCTGCCCAGGGCAGAGGTTGGGACTAAATGATCTGTAAGGTCCATTCCAACCCCTAAATTCTATGATTCTGTGAAACCTAACAAACACAGGACAGACAGCTGCCTTTGCAACTGCAATAGGATCCACTTGCAGGCTCAGTCTGACCTGACCTAGGCAGGAGTCCTACCACAGCACACACACAGCAGTGTGCCTGAAGGATGCAAGATGTACACGTAAGAGGGTCTAACTGCAGCTGCAGAAGCAATCTGCTTTCCAGTGTTTCCTAAATACCGAGAGCTGACACTCCTAATCCCTGTGGTTTTGCTTACTTCCTTGCTATTTTCAAGGAAGAGAGGACATCAGCTAGCATGCAATCGTCACCAGCCCTAGGCAGCATCAGCCTCAAGCCGCAGAGCTCCAGGGACCAGCATGAGCTGTCCACAGGAAGACGTGGATTTCCCTGGAGTCAGGGAGAGGAAAAAGCCCAGTGAAGTGCTGCTGCAGGTGTGGGCTCGGCAAGGACTGAACTAAAGAGGCTTCCCTGCACAGGGAGGCTGGTGGGGAGGGGTTCTGCACCCCTCCTGAAGCAAACCCTGCAGCCCTTCCCGCGGAGCATCGCTGTTTGGATGCAGCGCAAGCTCAGGCTTCAGGAGCCCAGTCACTCAGGCTTTGTTTACACTGGGAGAGCTCTGCTGCTAGATATGCTGGCACAGCTCCTCGGTGTGGATGTAACATATGCCAGAGAGGGAATTCCTCTGCCAGTCTAACGGTACCACTTCCCCCAGTGACATTAAGGAAGCCAACAAAAGCACTTCTCTGTCAGCACAGCTGCACCACGTGGGGGTGTATGTATGGGGTTTGCTGCTTTCCCTGCCTCCCCGCCATGAAAATATTCCTTAGGACTACCAAAGCCTTACAGTGGGGATCCTCTCCTGGGCAAGCTGCCAACATCATCCAGCAGCGCTCGCTGCAGAGAAGGAAAATGGAGACCTGCATGAAATGCTCTCAGAACCAAGCAGTGTCTCACAGGCCAAGAGGAGACAGGGGACTCTGCCCAGAGGGTGCCAAAAGTCCATGATGACACACAGTGGAAACTTCTTGCAGGTGAAGCTGGTCACCCCCACTCCTCACCACAACGAGAGGCAGTGGCACAGGTTGCCCAGAGAAGTTGTGGGTGCCCCACCCCTGGAAGTTCTCAGTGCCAGGCTGGATGGGGCTCTGAACAACCTGGTCTAGTGGAAGGTGTCCCTGCCCACAGCAGGGGGTTGGGAGCTAGGTGATCTTTTAGGTCCCTTCCAGTCCAAACCATTCTGTCATTCCGTGACCCTGCAGTGCTGGTGGTGGGTGATGGCAGCGACCACATCATGCTGAGAGATGTGGAGAGGAAATGGCTTTGCTGTATGCAGTGGAGTGGGGGAGAGCGCAGCAGAGTCACACTGGCTGAGGACCAGGGAGGAAAACTCAGCCAGCCAAGGTGCAAGACTGACACAGCTCCCCTGCTGCCAGCTCACAGTATTTCTGCACGCCTGTCATGCTTGAAACGTTTTCAGGTTCCAGCTCTTCAAACCAGAGCCACTGGGTAATGACTGATTAAAACTATTCTTTAAGAAAGGTGTATATTGAATTCCCACCAGTGGTTCAGAACCAGATTTTAAGAACATATATGTATATATATTATATATTTGTTTATGAATACACTTATACACATAACTTGTGAACTTCAAATTTCAAGCCAGACATCCAGTTTTTCTAAGGCTTGGAATACAGTTAGCTGAACAATTAGCATGCAGGAGTAGCCAGGGGGATCATGCATGAGACACTGGCACAGGTTGCCCAGGGAGGCTGTGGCTGCCCCAACCCTGGCAGTGTTCAAGGCCAGGTTGGATGAAGCCTTGAGCAACCTGATCTAGTGAGGAGGTGTCCCTGCCCAGGGCAGGGGGTTGGGACTAGATGATCTGTAAAGTCCATTCCAACCCTTAAATTCTGTTATTTTATGATTCCATGCTGGTTCTTCCTTCTCCCCACACAGACACAGCATGTGAGGGATGGTCTGGGTAGCAATAGGGCACCTGAGGGCTAAAGAATCACCTTTTCTGTTGTCCATGTTCTGCACAGACATAGAACACACCTAGAAACTGTGGAAATGGCATTAATGACAGTAAGACCAGCAAAACTACATTATTTTTCTGTATTTTCTCACAAGAACAACTCAATCACCAGCCATTTCCTTACTTGCCCCTCTTCTCAGGGTCTGGCATGTCCTCATTTAACTCAGTTTAGACCTTTACACATTAATGGGATCCAATTTTCAAGGCAAAAGAAAGCAAACGCAGACACAAATCCTCTGCTTCCTCGGTGTGCACAGCAGACTGTATTTCTCTGGATAATATCCCAGTCACTGGAATTACAGAGCCAGTGCATAAACACGAAAAGCACAGGCCGTTTCCTTGAGAGCACTCCTGAGCTCACAGGATACTAAGGGCAACGTGCGAAACGACAACTTTGTGACAGGAATGAGTGATCCTGAGAAGTTCACAGGAACACTGACTAGAACGGCATGTACCAGAATCACAGAACCATCAGGACAGGAGGAGACCTCCAAGATCATCCAGTC
>NW_008687848.1:0-258 GCF_000695815.1 Acanthisitta chloris
ACTCCCACCAAGATGTCTGCCTTGTTGACCTTTCCCCCAGTTCTAACCCACAGGCTCTCAACATTAGTACAGACTTCAAGCTCTACAAGGTCAAGAGACTCTCTGACATATAGAGCCACCCCTCCACCCCTCCTACCTTACCTGTCACTTCTAAAGAGATTGTAATCATTCATGACAACACTCCAGTCATGTGATTCATGCCATCACATTTCTGTGACGGTGACTACATCGTAGCTTTTCTGCTGCACGATGGTTTGT
>NW_008687848.1:483-741 GCF_000695815.1 Acanthisitta chloris
CTGACTCGATGGGGCTTGGCAACACAGAATGTCCCCCATGGTCAAAAAAGCCAAACTTCTGCTGGTAGCACCAGTACTTTAGACACCTATTTATAAGGTGGGTTTTCCTCCTCCTCTCCTCATCCATCTCTTCTATTACAGGAACTGAGGCAAACACCACCTGTGCTCCTCTCCTGTCCCCCAGTCTGCCCAGTGTCTTGAAGTTCTTTTTAATTACTCTGATGCCTTTTGCATTGATATCATCACTGCCAGCCTGGA
>NW_008687849.1:0-12433 GCF_000695815.1 Acanthisitta chloris
CCTCCCTCAACCCTTCCCTGCCAGCAGGTGCTGCCGGCGGTGGGTGACTCATGTTGTGTCTGGCCAGGCGACGTGGGTGGCACTGGGGCCAGAGCTGGCTCCCCACTGCCTGGCACACTGGGGATGCTACTCCCACCACCCCGAGACTGCCTGGTCTCAGGTGCAGGGGTGAGGTGTGAGGATCCTGCTGCTGGGATGAGCACAGGGAGCTGGGCAGTGCCTTTCCCACCTGCAGCCTGGATTGCCTCCTCATCCTCCTCTGTAGGATTTAAAGGGGTCTGGGTGGTGGGGGGTCAGCTGGAGGCTGAAATCTGGGCTCAGGGCAGAGCTGGCAGAGCTACAAACCCTTTTTACATCCTGCTGGAAACCCTTTTTAAACCCAGCTGTAAGGCTTTCCCATCCTAGGCTCCCTTCCACTGCCACTTTGCTCTTACCAGCCTCTCTGAGTTCCCGTTTCCTCCCCACTGAGCTCTTTCTTTTACCTGCACGACATGGGAACGCAGTGGAGCAGGGTGGCAGAGTCTCTCAGGAACAGCTCCATCATGGGGATGAGCTGCTGCTGCCAGAGGGCCAGTCCTTCCTGGAGGATCCCGGGCAGTGACCTCTGCCAAACCATGCCCATTAACCACAGGGCAGGGTGATTCCAACCTGTGTCAGCCCTCAGAAGAATGAAAACCTCGGAGAATTTAATCCCTGACAGGAAATTCCCAGGATATTTGGACATGATGTAAAAAAAGCCAGCAATGGCCTGGTGACAGCCAGCAGCTCTCTGATGGCTCTGGCAGCCTGTTTCTCCATTCTTCTTTGGAGGCATTGTCTAGCTCTTCTCTCTCCTCCTCTTTCCTAGAAATTGTTTTTTCAGATGATTTTGTGACTGCAAGATCCATTAAAAGTTGTCTTTGTCCCTTCCAATGGCCTTCTGAGTTACTTGATGCTGGTGATCCTATTTGACATTTATTCAGGAATTCAGTTAGTCCACTGGTGATCAGCTGGAATGGAAAGCAGATGTCTCTGGAGTTATTTTCCCCATTCCCAGTACTGCTCAGAGTCCTCTGTTCTTCATTACCCAAAAATACTGTCTCTCAACTCCATATGGAGAACCCAGTGCTCGTGGCCACCTTGGGACCACTGTGTCCACGCTGGCATTGGTCTTGCCTGGAGCTGGTGGTGGCTGATGGAGGAATGTGCCCAGCCCCACTGAAGCACCCACCTGGGACCCTGACAGCCTCTTCTCCCTCTCATTATGATCCACTTCCCATTGTTAAGACAGGAGCTTTAAGCCTTCTCACCAGACATTATTAGATAGATAGATACATGGAACTGCCTCTTTAATGGATGATAGACCATAAGCATTTGTATCTGTGCATATTCCCTGCACTTTGGACATTGCTGTAATGAATTTGCTTCAGCCTCAGCCACCTCCAGCCCCCAACCCCTCTAGGCTGTCTCCACCATCACTTGCTCTCTCTCATGGCATGTGCTGTGATCCCAGGCCAGGGGTACCCGGGGGCAGCACAGCCCTTCAAGGGGCTCTTCCACACCATAGTGATGCTTTATTTACTTCACTTTCTAAGTGATACTACATTTGAATTAATTTTTATGCTGTTTGGTTGGGTTTTTTTTCTCGAAGAGATTAACAAGCAATTCAAACTAATCTGAAGTGACTCACACTTTAGAGACACACTGTGCTTGGATCCGCAGGGGAGAAATCTGGCGCCGGGTGGCATTTATCCCGATCAAAGGCTGTGATCCAGGCACAAAACACTGAAAAAATAACCCCACAATGCCAGATTTAATGGAGACAAAATATGCTGAAAAAAGTAACTTTGATCTGCCTGTCTTTTTCATGGATACAGCTGAGTTTTAGACTTGTTTAAGTAAATTGGTTTACAGAAAATAATTAGCACACGGCAATTTCCTCATAGACATCAGCTCTTATCTTGGCAGAGACTAAAGTGCTTTTTCTTCTCAGTGACCTTTGGTTTGCTGACTTTTTTGGGAGCATCTTTTGGTGAATAATGGAAAGTGATGCTGTGTTCAAAGAGGCCGTGGTTGCCAAGGGAGCTGTTAGTCCCCGTCTGTTTATAACCGCGAGACAGGAGCCGGGTTTGAAGGATGGCAGTTGATGGTGGAAAGCACTAGAGCAATATTGTAGCAGTGGAGCACTTCAGCTGCTGCTGAAAATGAAAATTCCTGTTATGACAGAGGCTGAAAGGGAGCATTAATCCTAAAAAAAGGGTCTGGAATTGGGCCGGTGTGTGAGATTTCCAGCAGTCTCAAGCAGGGAAGTATGTTTCTCTCTGCTATTTGGGATAAAGATGGGCTGGAATCCTTAAATACTGTGCTTTGCAATTCATTTTATGGCAGGCAAATAGGCCAATTTTTCTGTGATTTCTATGGAAATGTTGGAATTTGGGGCCTTTTTGAGCATTGCAGTTGTAGTAGCCATGGTGTGTGTTTTCCAGCATCCTCCCTGGCCCATACCTCACCAGTCCCCCACACTGTCACTGTCCTTGGGGTCTATCTGATGCCTGAGCAGTCCCTTCTCTCTCCTGTGGGGTCCCAAATTTAAACTGCAGATCTCTAGCTAAATATATTAATAAAGGGGACAGTCATCACCCAGACAGAGGTGAGAGACTACATCCCACGGCCCTTGGAAAAGGGTCTGAGATGGGGACCAGGCCATTCACAGTTTGGAAAAGGTCCAGTTGGTTCACTTCTTTCCTTGTTGTTGATTTATGTGCTACATCTATCTGATGGGCAGGCACCTGTGTGTAATCAGATCTTGCAGCAGCTCCACCAATGCCTCTTGCAGGTGTTTAGGATTCAGACAGAGGCGCAGGATTTAGGTGAGAGGATTTAATGATCTCCCAGCATCCCTGTTTGCTGTTTTTCTGTGTTGCAAACCTGGAAATCAAGAGCTTACCAGGCAGTGGGATGGACTGGGAAGCATTTTTTGGTAGGAAGATCCCCCTGTGATGACCCCGTAGCTCCCCATCCTGCAGGGACTTTTGTGAATACAGGATTTAGCTACTGAAACTTTCAGGAGGGTGTTGCAGAGCAGCCTGTCTATCCCCTGCAAGCACAGGCAGCTGTGGGTCATGCCTGCTGTGTGTGCTGGGCTAATTAGCAGGCATGGCCATGGCTGGGAGATGTTGCTAAGCCAGAGAGCTATGTTGGAGAGCTGCAGGAGGGCTGCCAGGTAGCAACGGTTTTGTAGCAGTAGTATTACATTTGGGTAATATTTTGACTTTTCAGCCTGTGTTTCTGAAACTTTTTCTTCCGGGCCTTGTCTTGTGACGGTGGCATCCAGCAGGGATGGGCTTTTCATGGAGGGGCTTTGTTGGGGCTGTGCTTTTCAGGCTGGCTTTGGGAAGAGTTTGTCCTGGCTTGTCCTGTCCCTCGAGGGGTTTGCACATCAGGTAGGGATGGGGGTGCGTTCGCCTCTGTGTTTGGTGTCTTTGGGCTGCAAGCAGCATGGCTGTGGTGCCAGGAGCTGGAGTTTAGGGTGCACCCTGTGAAGGGTGAGAGCTGACAGAACTCGCCATCAACAACACAGCTCAGTGTCTCCATGGGAACCAGCAGCAAGAGCATCCTCCAGTCCAGTCCAGCTGGAGAGGAGGAGGAGAGGAGAGGAGGTGACTGTCACCTTCCCAAAGGGCACAGCAGGGCATTGCTGGGTTCTGCTTACCAGCCAGCTCTGGTGTCCCGGGGGATTGGGGTCTGCTGCAGGCTCTGAGTGCATGTGCACACTGGTGCAGGGTACCCACAACTCTTTCTGGCTGGTCTCCCCTGATCCTGCCTTTCTCAGGGGAGCTCTAGCTGCGTGGAATTGCATTTGTCCCCTTTGCTTGCTCAGAGCAGGACATTGTCTGGGGTGGGTGATGAACAGAGAGCTGCTGGGACAGGATATCCTCAAGACACAAGTGCTATTGCTGTGACTTGGGGTCACAAATTCACACATGGGCTCACTGCACTCCTTCCCTCTCTCCCACTCTTCGTTCCCTGTTTTTGTTCCTTCCTCAACCACTGTCTGCCCTCTCCCATCCCCTGCTCTCTTGCTCAGCCGGTGACACCAGATCTCCTGGTGAGCCCCAGCATCCAGGATGGGGACCTGGCCTCTGAGTGCCCAGAAGACAGAGGGAACTGGACAGGACGGCTGGATTTCCTTCTCTCCTGCATCGGATACTGTGTGGGCCTTGGAAATGTTTGGAGGTTCCCCTACAGGGCTTACACCAATGGAGGAGGTACTTGGGCATGCCTTGGAGTGGCCAGTCTTCCCCTCACTGAACTGGGCTGGTGGGACATATCCCCAAAGAGATGCTCCCCTTCTTGGAGCTGGGAAGTAGCAGTTATGAATGTGAAAGGATGAAGCCTCTTCCTGCCCCCAAAGCTTGTTTAGGGCATTAACCACCTGTATCCGTGCCTGGAAGGGCCTTACCAGCCCAGCTTTCTATTCCTGGCCTTGGAGGCATCCCCAGCTCCATGCTGGACTGAACACCATCTGAGCATCCCTCTTGGTGTCCAATAGCTTCTTGGCCTGGTGTTCTCCAGGACTCAGTGGGGTCAGCAAATACTTCCCAGCTATTGGAGGAGGTAGAAAGTTTTTTGCAATGCAAGAGCCTGGGGTGTTCATGCAAACTTCTCCCAGAGCAATTGCTTGTGGCATGTGATAGTAACTGGAGAATTTCACAGTGCTGGTGAAAGATTCAAGGGGAAAAAGTCAGAAGCAGGGGGGAAGCACAGCACCAGCTGAATCACAGCCCATTCCTCCTGCACTAACAGTTGCTCCTTGCTGTCTTCCTGATTTTGGTGTAGATCCTTCAGGGTCACAGATACTGAGTGAATGTTATTCACTGTCACAGATGAGCTTTAGGTGTTTGCCCTGTGTTACTTTCAGGTGGTTTTTTTTTTACCTTGCTTCTTGCAGGAGCTTTCTTGGTTCCTTACTTCATCATGCTGGCCATCTGTGGGATCCCCATCTTCTTCATGGAGCTGTCACTTGGCCAGTTCTCCAGCCTGGGGCCACTTGCTGTCTGGAAGATAAGCCCTCTCTTTAAAGGTGCGTGGGTGAAGTCCAGAGCCTCTGCAGGGTCTCTGCAAGAGCTGTTTGATGAGGACATGGACCAGCAGCATCATCTCTTGATGCTCAAAGCTCTTGTTAGAATCAAAATTCTGGGGGAAGGTGGAGCGGGCTGGAATTTTGAGTTAGTTGTTATAGTGGCTGCAAGATATGTATGAGATCTGTCAGTCTTTGAGGGTTCTGCATGGCATGGCCAGCTCTAGAAATGGTATGAAAATTATTAAGCTAGCTATTTTACCAAGTGAAGCATGAAAGTTAAGCAATGATGTTAAAGACACAGGTAAGAATAAAACATTTTTTTAAAAAAAGAGGTCAAATCAAATACTTTTACTCTCAACATTAAGCTGGAGTAAAGTTATCTGTTTGAGGCAATAGATTATCAATACAGAGAAGGCATGTCCAGAGGGTATAACAGCAATAAGAGGATCCCCCCAAAAGATAAACCTCTGACTGCTTGAACATTTAGCTGCTGAGATGCAGTGTCTGACCCTGGGTTTGGATGTGCTCTGCTCCAGAGAGATGGCTCACTCCTTCTTTACCCTCTCCTTCCTCCAGGCGTTGGCATGGGCACGATCCTCATCGTCTCCTTGGTGGCCATTTACTACAATATGATCATTGCTTATGTTCTCTTCTACCTCTTTGCGTCCCTCACAAGCGACTTGCCCTGGCAGCACTGCGGCAACTGGTGGAACACTGACCTGTGTCTGGACCACCATATCATCAAGGCAGGGAACACCACGTTCCCCGTCAACATCACCAACACCGTCAGCCCCAGCGAGGAGTACTGGAGGTAAAGAGGTCAGCCCAACCCAGACATGGTTGGCATCCAACTAGGGAGAAGATTGGTATGGGATGAGTGGTTAAGGGTCTGTGCTGCATGTCTCATGGCATGTTGAGCACTCATGGTTGGTGTTGTGGGTGCTGTGATGGGCTCTTGTGCTCAGCTGTGGGTGATATCTCAGTTTAGCCATTGTGATGTGGGAAGTGTCCATGTTCTAGCACTTCTGTGCTGGAGATGTGTTAGACTGAAATGCATCCCATGCCTGGAATGGCTGGGAATTTGCTCTCAAGATGCCAGGCATCCTTTCTAGGCCCTTTAATATGTGGTGGGATAATCACACCAGCTGCTCCCCTTTCCTTGGCAAATATCTGCCAGTGTCTGAGATTGTTGACAAGGTTATTTTTTGCAGCAGAGGCATTTCTAGGGTCAGAGATGCCTCTGGATGAGGAAAGGGTGTGCCCATGGCCACTCACTACTGGTTCTCCTTTCTCCCCAGCCGGTACGTCCTGCACATCCAAGGGAGCTCAGGGATTGGGGATCCTGGGACAATCCGCTGGAACTTGTGTCTGTGCCTGCTCCTTTCTTGGACTATTGTCTACCTGTGCATCCTAAAGGGAGTCAAATCCTCTGGCAAGGTATGGGCTGGGTGGTCTCTTTTGGGGGGATCCACAGTGATGCTCACCAGTGCCTGCAACTCTGCACATCTGGGAAAATGAGAGCCACAAACAGCATTTGCTGGACATAGGCTGCTTTGGGGATACCTTGCACACCCAGACACTGGCAGAGCTGACACACCAGCCCTGCAGCAGCCCAAGGACCCCAGCACTGCAGGGTGACACTTGGCAATGCGACGTCCCACCCTGGGGACAAGGCTGGAGGACAGAGCTCATGCTGTGCTCTCCCTTCCAGCTCTCCCAGCTGGCTCTGCTCTCCCACAGGTCGTGTACTTCACTGCCACCTTCCCATACCTCATCCTGGTGATGCTGCTCATTCGTGGTGTGACCCTGGAAGGGGCCTGGAAGGGGATCCAGTTTTATCTCACGCCCCAGTTTGAATACTTGCTGTCTTCCAAGGTGAGCAGCATGTTGTGCAACTTATTCAAGACACAAAAACGAACCTTCTCCTGCCACCTCTAGCATGCAAGAGGTATTTCCCTTACTCAAGAGTCTTTTCTGGCCAGCCCCTGATCTAAAGTCATCTCTCTTGATTGTTCCTAGACCAAAAGTCTTTGCCCCACACCTTGTCTTTACCACACTTCCCACACATCCCATCCCCATGCCTGTGTTTCTGGCACTGCATGCAGGGGGTGGCATTCTCACCACCTCCCCTGGGTGCCAGGACTGTGAGCAGGATCATCCCAGCTCCTGTGATGGGCTGGGGGTGGCAATGGGTGCCTGTGGTGGATTTGGCTGTTCTGTTGTTCTTAAGCAATCTGTGTGTAACAGAGAATTTCCTAGGGGTCAGCAATGATGGTAGCAGAGACCACACAGGTTTACAAGGGCATTTAATGGCATGCTGGGCTGGCTCTAAACACTCTCATTGGCCCTTCCACTAGCCAGTTGATTCACTATGAGTGGTGAGCATGTTAGCAAGGAAAGGCAAAGATCCCCTGGGCTGCGTATGCCTGGAGCACTGGGAAAGATGTGCCCAGGGTTCTGGAGAAGCAGATTTCCAACTCTGTCTTCCTCATGAGGAGGTTTCCAAACTCCTGCTCTCCTCAGAACTGCTTCCTTCCCCCAGGTGTGGATTGAGGCAGCCCTGCAGATTTTCTACTCCCTTGGGGTGGGCTTCGGGGGCCTCCTCACCTTTGCCTCGTACAACACCTTCCATCAGAATATTTACAGGTGGGAATCCTTTGTTGTCTCATAAAAACTGTGGGCTGGGGGGTGCCATGAAAACCTCAGCCAGCGGGTTCGAAGCCAGCAGAAGCACATGGTGCAGCACACAGTCACCCAACACTGCTCCTTGCCCAAGCATCATATGGATGCCTGGCAGCTTACACAGGCTTGAGAGGGACAGAGGGATCTGTGGGAGAAGATTATCCTAAGCACCAAGGCTGAACACCCAGCTCAGAAGTTTTGGGCTGTAGGTGCTGAAAGCCAAGGATATTTGAGGCTGGAGTTATGAATGTTTGTCTTGTCCCCAGCATCCAATGCAGTTGGACACTTGGTCTGATTCCTTCCACAGGGGAAAGAAAGCTTAGGAGGAACCCCCAAAAGTTACCTATGTCACAAGATATATGCTCCTTTTGACCCTGCAAAGCACATGCCCAGAGAAGTCCTGGGGGAGAGTCACTAGGTCACCTTACTATGACACCTGGGGTTGGCAATGCCACCACACCCTGGTGTCAGGGGGAAGAAGCAAGCATGTTCAAACCATCTTCTTTCTCCTCTGTAGGGACACCTTCATAGTCACCCTGGGCAATGCCATCACCAGCATCCTGGCAGGGTTTGCCATCTTCTCTGTTTTGGGATACATGTCCCAGGAGCTTGGGGTCCCTGTTAACCAGGTGGCAAAAGCAGGTGAGGCCAAACAAAGACCCTTTCCCCTTCCCCCTCTGCCTGGATGTTCTGAAGACCATCACTTCCAGGAAGGAAGGCACCTGAGGGTGTCAGCATGAGGGATGATGATGTATGCACAGCTGGCCAGAGGGAGGGAAGGGGAGAGACAGGTTCCTATCTTGTAAACTCTGAGCAACAAGTGATGTCTAATGAAGGTCTGAGCAATGAGCAGGTTAATTCTCCTGCACCCCTCTACTCTCTGCTGAGGACCCCTCTTGCTCACCTTGCAAGACTCCTGGCAGGTCACTGCTGTGCTGCTCGGCTGGTCTTTCTTCACTCCTCCCTGTGCCCAGTGCTGTCACTCCCTTTTCACCCTGCTGTCCTTTGCCTCCCCTAGGCCCTGGCTTGGCTTTTGTGGTGTACCCCCAGGCCATGACAATGCTCCCCCTTTCTCCATTCTGGTCATTCCTGTTCTTCTTCATGCTGTTAACCTTGGGCCTGGACAGCCAGGTAAGGACAGAGCCCACCAAGCCAGCCATGGAGCCCAGGCAGCCCAGGGGGCTCAGGGGACCCTCTTCTCCTTTGCATGCAGTTTGCATTTATGGAGACCATTGTTACAGCAGTAACAGATGAATTTCCCTACTACCTGCGGCCAAAGAAAGCTTTGTTCTCAGCTGTCATCTGCATCATCCTCTTCCTGATGGGGCTCATCCTCACAACTGAGGTATGGCTATGGGGCTGGATCTGCCATGGGAAACAACTAGGGCCTCATTTTAGGCAGAACATAGGTCAGGGGCCAAGTTTGCAGACACAAGTGTGTTCATAACAGGTAACCAGGTAGAAGTGAGATGACTGATGGGCCTGGGCTTCCAGGGGATGTGAGGGACAAGGGGAATGACATAGTGTTGATCCCATCCCTACACCAACCCCATAAAGACAGTGATGTCTCTTGAGAGTGTTGACTGCTGTCTTCCCCAAGGTCACCAAAAGTGGGAGGATATGGGTGGAGCTTTATTGGGACAATAGTCTCAGAGATGCTGGCCACTGTGCTTTGTCTCTGCAGGGTGGGATGTACTGGCTGGTCCTACTGGATGACTACAGTGCTGGCTTTGGTCTCATGGTGGTAGTCATCACTACCTGCCTCGTGGTGACACGTGTCTATGGTAAGAGTGCCTGTCCCCACAGGGGCACAGGAGAGGATGGCCTGTCTGTGTGGAGAGAGGGATTTAGAGGGAGTGGTAGGGAAGTCAACAGCCTCACAATGGAGCATGAAACATCTCTGCTCCCACCACTTGTTTCTTCTTGGCCATAACTGGATTCACCTCTCCAAAGATATGTGTGGTGCTGAGCCTGGTCCCTCAGACAGCACCATCTTGGGCCCCCTCCTGCACCTCCCAGCCAGAAGGGGAGACAGTTCCTTGCTGTAGAGGATGGAAACCACTGCTTTTGGTCAGTGCAAGGCAGCCTGGTACAGGCGCTGGGCTCTGGGGAAGGGGTCGCAACTTCTGAGCCACTCTCCTTCTCCCTCCTCCAGGCATGAAGAGGTTCTGCCGAGATATCCACATGATGCTGGGCTTCAAACCAGGGCCCTACTTCAGAGCCTGCTGGACAGTTCTATCCCCAGCAACAATGATGGTAACTGCTCAGCTTGAGGTGCTGGAGAGCCAGTGTGCTGCCAGTATCCTTGGGTGACCTCCTAGTGTAACAAGTCACTCTGCTGGCATCTCCTGCCTCAGGGACCACCCTTGTTCTGCTGGGAGGTCTCCATCCTCTCCAGGCCTTTTTTGAGCATGAGACCTTTGGAGGGCTCTGGGATGAACTCACTTTCTTCCCATTCCGCAGGCTCTGTTGGTGTATAACATTGTCAAGTACCAGCCCTCCGAGTACGGCAGCTACCGCTTCCCCACCTGGGCCGAGGTCTTGGGCATCCTCATGGGAGTCCTATCCTGCCTGATGATTCCCATGGGCATGGTGGTGGCTGTGCTCCAAGAAGAAGGGACGCTGTGGGAGGTAGGAGGTGCTGGGGCCTGGAATTGCTGGAGAGTATCCCAGAAATGTGCAGGGGTGAGCATGAGCCCCTGCCAAGCCTGTATCCTCTCTCCAGAGGTGTGTGTCCCCATCCCTTCTTGCTGCCCATGGGGTGTGAGAGATGGCACATCCCGAGGCATTTCCAGGAGTGCTGCTTCCCATGATGCCAGGCAGGTACTGAGTAACACTGCTGCCCAAGGGGCAGCCCTGTGTACATCTCCCCTCCAAAACAAGCCCGCTGTGCCCTGAACATCGTCCCTAGCGTGGGGCAGGCACAGGCACCTGGGACTTTGCACCCATTCGGCAGAGTAACGACAGAGCAAGGCAGGCAGCTGCCAGACTGTGCAGGCAGCCCAGATGGGATCCCTGCACTGAAAGGCTTCTCCCAGGAGCAGGTTACAGAGCTGCTGACTGCTCACAGCTTTCCAACCCTTCACTGCTCTCCTCAGGCCGTTAAAAGCAGAGGAACAGAGCTTGCTGCCCTCCCCAGGCAGCAATCGCATGTGCTGAAGCACTTGTGGTTGTAATCTCTCTTGACAGAGCCATGAGCACTGTGGAATGGTCAGAAGCCACCTTGGCAGAGGCTATCCCCTTGTCCAGGTGGCTCTAGCCCCACTCCACAGGGCTGTATCCCTACAATAGCCCCTCACCACGAGCACCCACAGACCATGACATCTCCCCAGCCCACAGCAAGGCACTTAGAGCTGCCTTCCCAAAAACCTTCAGGACAAGCATTTGACCCCATCCTATCCTCACTGGGGGGCTCTTCCAGTCCCTGGGGCCTGACAGAGTCCCCCGGGAGGGACGAGTGAGCTGCAATGTGGGGGTGCTGGCAGGGAGTGGAGGGGATGCTGGTGCAGCATGTCTGTGCTCCTTCTGCCTGTCTCCTCTCAGCGAGTCCAGCAAGCCAGCCGGCCCACCATGGACTGGGGCCCGTCGCTGGAGGAGAACAGGACTGGCATGTACGTGGCAAGCCTGCCTGGCAGCCAGTCCCCCAAGCCACTGATGGTCCACATGCGGAAATACGGAGGCATCACCAGCTTTGAGAACACGGCCATTGAGGTGGACCGGGAGATGGAGGAGGAAGATGAGGAGGAGTCCATGATGTGAGGGGACTCCGTGTCCCATGAGCTGTGTGGGAGCTCACCCCCCAGTTTGCACAGGTTGCACTGCAGCACTTCAGGACACCTTGCAGAGGTCTTTCGGGGAGCAGCCGAGAGATGCCAGCCCTGCCATGTTCCTCACCACTGCCCTGGCCCTGCCAGGATAGAGTGCTGCCTGTCCTGGTGCTCCCGAGGTGTTTCTGTTCAGTGTAACAAGCTGTGTGATGAGTCCATGCATTCATGTGACAGTGTATGGTTGAAGTGTTGGGGCTGCCCCACTCCAACCTTCAGCCCCAGCCCTGCCCTCCCCAAGCAGGGATGTCTGGGCTGCAGGGATGTCCGGGCTGCAGGAAGCAGGGAGAAGGATAAGGAGGTCCTCTACATTGGTATGTTCTCTGTTTGTGTGTATTCGACTCTAATAACCCATAAACACATGTGAGAGAGGCTGTAACATCATCCTCCATGCCCTGAGGACAGTGTGTGCCATCACACTCTACTCACACAGAAATATTCCAGCAAAACCAGCACAAGTCAGTGTCATCCTAAAGAAATTTGAACTAATAAATGAGCAGTGAAAAACAAGTAGAAGAAAAAAAGAAAAACTTTGTAAACAAACCAGCTTGACCTTTCCAGGCTTGCAGATACCATACTTGGTAGGGCAAGGCAGCTCTTTCCTATGGTTTCTGGCAGGGCTGGGGTGACTTGAAGGAAGGGAAGAGGCTGAGGGACCCATTCCCCATGTGTGTAGGAAGGTCTCCCCATGTGTGTAGGTCAGGGACAGGTCTCAGCTGGACCCAGTGCCAAAGGAGGAGCCACGTTCATTGCCAAGGGAGATCCAAGGTATGGACCTAGCCCTGGGTGCTGCTTTTCCCAGGGAAAGGTGAAGGCTGAGTTTCAGTGCCTGCATGTGATATCGGGGTAGATCAGCCAGAGATCC
>NW_008687849.1:12468-13173 GCF_000695815.1 Acanthisitta chloris
TGGATGTGGCTATTTGGACCCAATGCTGCCAGTTCCCATCACCCTGGTGTTGTGTGTGCCTTCTCTCATGTACCATTGGCTCACCAGTAAAAACAGTGTGTGACACAGCCCCTGTGGGTTATTTGTGGGGGTCCTCAGCATGGAAGAAGGGCACATCTAGAGGGGCTTCCAGGGATGGTGGACAGAGCCCCCCTGGGCTCTGTCCTGCAAATCTTTGTCCTGGTAAAAGATAAAACAGAAAAATTAGGGCTTATTTTATGGATTTGTGGTCCTGGTGTGCTGAGTCCAGCAGTGTGGCCTGAGCCTCCAGGGTGAGTTCTGGCACAAGGCTGCAGTTTTCCTCCTTCCCTAGAGTGGAGGAGGTTTAATTATTGCCTTCACCCCTCTGAGAGCATAGGGCTGTCTCCTACACCTTCTCCTCCTGCCTGCCTGTGTCCCCTTGTCTGGGGATATTGAGCTCATTCCTGGATGGCTCTGCCCTTCCTTTCCCCTGCAGAACCATTGATAGCTTTCCCCATCCTTTTCACTGTACCCCACCATAGCTGCAGCCCATGGGAGTGATGTGTGTCCCCCAACCACAGCTTCTCTGGGTGTGTTGGGCTCTGGCAGCACAACCACACCGTGAAGCACCTTCGGCCGCTGGTCCTGGGTTAATGATTAGAGTCCAGCCATAAAAGTGTGGCTGATGGAAAGTTCAGGCTGTGG
>NW_008687849.1:13191-13415 GCF_000695815.1 Acanthisitta chloris
CCATAAACATTTATGGCCCCAATGAATCCCTCGCTCTAACCTTGACACTATTTACTAAGCAGGAAGCCTCAGGAGGTCACAGTGTTGCCCAGCCATTGCTGTTGGTGCTGTCCAAAGAGCTCGGGCTGGGCTGGACCCCAAAGGGGCACACAGGGGGGGTCTGCATGGGGTGATGGAGCAGGTGATGAACTCGGGTGTTTCATGATGTTGCTGCCAGCCACAAT
>NW_008687849.1:13528-14472 GCF_000695815.1 Acanthisitta chloris
TCTGGGCTGACCAAGCTGGTCTGGTCTCTGCATGTCTTCCAGATTTTTCCTACCTGCACAGGGTCCTGCTGCATTCCCCAAAACCCATTGCAATCCTGTGATCTCCAGGGCTCTCCCCTGGCAGCTGCCATCAACCAGTGCTGTGCTGCAGAGTGATGGGAAGGATGGAGCCGAAGCTGTGCCAGGAATGTGGTTGTGTGGGAGGACACCAAGGGCAAAAGGCACCAGGGCAGTGGCACAGTCAGAAGACACGTGCCCTGGCCATACGTGGCTGACCAGAGGGGAACACAGCAGCAGGAGCATTCTGGTGCTGACACCTGCCGGGGCTGGGGCAGATGGCAGGGCGAGGGGGGCAATGGGGGCACCCCAGGGAATGGGGGTGCAGAGCAGGGACAAGGGCTGTGGCAGCCCAACCCCAGTACCCCGGAGGTAACAGCCCACCTGCATGGGCAAAGCCCAGCAGCTGCCCCTGGAAGCTCCACCCTGGACTCAGCTGGGGGTTCTGTGCTCCTCACTCCACAGCGTCAGCTCCCCCAAAACTCCCTCAAAATGCCCAGTGGGTACCCCTATCTCCAGCCAGCTCAAGCAGCTCCTGGGGGCTCCCAGACACCTGCAGCCCCCAGAGCTCAGCCCCTGGGAAAAGGGCTGGACTGCAGTGAGCTGGGTCTAGGGGTGGCATTGAGCTCCCTGAAGCCACAGGGATGCTGGAGGCCAGTGGTGGGCAGTGCCCAGAGTACCAGCATCCTGCAGGCAGTAGGACACTTGCAGCCCCTGCCCAAGGCTTGGTCCCAGCCTTAATGCTTTCGAGGACAGGAGTGTGGTGATGGAGGGACAAGGGGGTGGTAGACGGTCTGAGTCACTGCAGAGATGGAGAATCATCCGTTTCCATGCTCAGAAGTTGGTAGCTATTTATTGCACTTGAACACCAAGAATAAAACTGACAC
>NW_008687850.1:0-1960 GCF_000695815.1 Acanthisitta chloris
AGTGCAATGCATGTTTCTCTTGTTCCAATCTCCTATTACATTCTCCCACTTCAAACAGTATTTTCCTTTGTTAGGTGACAACAACCAATGAACCCTGCTGAGAAATGGTAGAAGTCAGCTATGATTTGGCACTTAACTGCTGTTATCTCAATGATGGACAACATTCTTTACTGACTATGAAGGAGAGGTATTCCTCACCTTACTTTTTGAATGATTTCTGGTACCTACTTTATCCTATTTTCTTTTGTACTTGGTGAAACAGCAAAGGATTACACAACACAATATCAGAGTTCTTGAAGGGGAAAAAATGAATTTAAAATTTTAGAATATTGACTCTAATGATATGTCCAAGAAGATTTACAACAAGACTATTTATTCTTTAGTTGCTTGACGTATATTTTATAATAATCTCATGCTTCAAGGCTCATGACAAGAAAAGTTTCTTTTCCTCTTAGCACATAATTTAGTTTAGGGAGATACTTTTCTGTCATCCTTTCAGATATTAAGTATGATCACAGATAAATGTACATGTACATGTGTGTACATATATGTGTGTGTGTTGTTAGCTGAATAACCAATGCATATCTGGTTGATTTGTGCTCCTTGTAGATTCATGGTTGATCTGCCAGACTTCTGTTCACACAGAAATTCCATCCACTTTCATAATATTGACAACAGACTTGAGCCTATGTTTGTTGCCCATTGTAAGATGGAACACAATCATAGAATTATAGAATCATAGAAATTAGGGGTTGGAATGGACCATCTAGTCCCAAACCCCTGCCCTGGGCAGGGACATGTCTTCACTAGATCCACCTTCAAAGAGTATTTAGGTATATTTTTCTTCCAAACACCCCCAATTAGGGGGTCCAGGCCATTGGAAATTGCTTCTTCACTCTTCATCTGGAATGTTATAGTTTTCCCACGCGTCTGAAGTTTGTTGTAAGGTGTTAGAATCATATCATTCAGTTTTGTGCAGCAGATGACCATTGGGCTTTATAAAAGTATTACATATGACTAATAGCTTGTGAATAAATAAAACAATATTGCAACCAACTGGTTGGTTTTTCTTTTTTAATTTCCCCTTTTTTTCTCTGCATTTTCAGGATTTGCCTGATACAAGGTGTGATTTAACTTTGTGTACTCTTTTTTTCCTCATTAACTAATGCTTATTTACTTGGCTTTAATGCTTACTTGCTACCTCTTCTGCCGAGAAGGCAATACTTTATCTCCTATTTTCCCATTAGACACATGAGGGGTTGATTAAGATCTCTGCATATGAAGACAAAATTCTTGTCAAAAACGATGTGCAACAGCATTTAATTTCTAATTGCCTTCAGTTTAAATTGACAACTTGACACTCAGGTCTTCATTCAGCCACAACTGATAGATTTAGACCTGCAGAATAAAATTCTGTTGTCTTAGATATCTGCACATCTTTGTAACAAATACAGGTCATTTCAGAGGCAGAAGGAATGTTTATAGCTAGTTTCATTGAGAAAACTTTTGTCTGCATAGTTTTATTTTCCTGTTTTAAATATATAAATATATTTCTTCAATGAGTGGAGATATAGGGCTGAGTTTTTAACTGATTTTTATCACAGATTCCTCTGTGAGTCATCAGCATGGAAGAAAATCATCATAAATATTTTCCTCCTATTGGTAGCTCTGCAGATTTCCAGACCATACATCACATTTTAGTTCTGCAGGTGATACTTCCTCATTGTGTTTAATCGATGGTGCTACTATTTTCGGGGTGGGAAGTTTGCTGATGCTTTACAACAGTTATAGCAGTTTGCAATTGCTTATTTTGGGACAAAATGATGACATTGAAAGAAAGGAAAATTTTTGTGTATGGACATGTTTTCGTAGAATCATAGAATCATAGGATTTAGGGGTTGGAATGGATCTTACAGATCATCTAGTCCCAGTCCCCTGCCCTGGGCAGGGACACCTACTC
>NW_008687851.1:0-44248 GCF_000695815.1 Acanthisitta chloris
GAGTCACGAGTAATCGCTGTCTGTGGATAATGGGCATGGATGCTTGGGAGATGTTCCACGTCCGGCCGGGACGGGGCCGGCGCTGGGTGACGAGCCTGTGACACATCCGCACAGGCCTGGGAGCCCTTCCAGGGACCTTTGCTTCTGCCCAGCCTGCCTTCAGTTCGTACCCGAACCCGTGGGTATAAACCCGTCTTTAAACAGAGCTGCTAATGAAAAATATTTGTGCAAATGCATTAGGCAGTGTACTGAGGTTGTTTTTCTACAGTATATAAGTGGCCCAGTAACACATGACCGATCAAACACAGATACTTGACAAGGAGAGTCGTCTCATGTTTTCTCAGGGAGTTGTGTTTGTTTTATCAAGTCGAGCGTAGGTTGTCCCTGGGCCTCCCCTTTGGCACGGAGCTGGGCATGTGCCTTGCCCTGCAGAGAGCAGTGACTGAGGCCCTGCTTTGGCAGTTTCTGAAGTGGATGCCTTTCCTTTAAACATGTGATTGAGCATATGAAAATAGAATTTCTTTTACTATATACAAAACTGAACTTGAGTCTGGAATATCAAGGTATTTTGGATTTGTCTGTGCAAACTGCTTTGTCCAGCACCTGCCTGTGCTGCAACAATCAGTCCAAACTCTAAATTGTAGATGAGTCATGTAAGTTCGAAAGAAAATTTCCCATTTTATATTTACATGAGTAGAAGAAGTGAGGTTGGCTTCTTCAAGCGGAGCTACAGTACCTGTAAGCGAATTGTTACGCTGGTATAGCTTAATTTTCGAGGGGGCCTACTGGCATGAACAAAGTGAGGTACTGACCAATCTTTTACAGGCACACAAAGTCAAACAAAAGAGTTTAATGTCAAAAGCTAAGTTGAAAGCACAACTGGAAAGGAGTTGGCTAATGGTGGAGCAGGAAGTAGTACCAAAAATCTCAAGTTTGGATACATTAAGCTGTCCTTGTGTTTATGTACTTAATTACTTGAGAAATTTCATTTTTGTGCTAAGGTTTTGAACAAACTCTGTGTCTAGTTTTATTATACTTGTCACAGATTTGAAGTAAGAAGTCGAAATTATAATTGTGACACACCTCAGCAGCCTGGTCTAAGCAGGTATTGTGATGCTGTAACTTAGGTAGTATTGTCAGCATTTACACTATAAAAAATTAAATCACAAGTACAGTCTTTAGTTAGAGAAAAACAAACCAAATAAAATTCTTGCTGAATAATGTTTTTCATAGACCTTTAATCAAGACTTTCCAAAGTTCAGCCAAGAAGGCTCCGTAAGTTTCTTTTGCCTTGCTGGGAAACATTGCTATCCGTTAATGCTGCTGCTGGGAAAGAGAAGCTGCTTCTGATTTTGATCAGTGTGCTGTGCTGCCTCATCCTCATGGGGGATTAGTTTCTCCTAACAGTTTTTGTTACAAAGTCTGAAGTTCTGACCAGTTTCACTGTTCGAAGGAAAGAAAGTTTCTCCCCAGGCTAAAGTATCCAAAGGAAAGCAACCATTCACTATGTAGCATAGCCGTGTCTCTAGCTTTCATTTTGGTTTCTCGTCTTTATTTCTTTTGGGAGAAGGAAGCAGGACTGGGAACTATGCCTTATGGAAGCGTTTCACCTTCCTGTACAACTGCTTTTAGCTCTTCCAAACTAAACTAATTTAATATCTGCATGAATTTGATCAAGACACTGCTGACAGCAGAACTCCAGACTGTGATGTTGAGCAGAGCCCTGCAGATACCATTGTTACTGCATGTTAGGGCTTTGAATGCAGTAGGCAGTACCCAAGGTAAATGCATGCTTGGAAAAGCAGTGGTGCATCACTTCAGTTGCCTTCCATAATGCAGTTGCACAGCTAAAATATATAAAATTTTCCATTAATTAAAATACTAAATTCATGAAGGTTGTTATGTGGGCATTGAGCTCTCCAGAGAATGTTTCTCTGTTTCCCTGTAGCTAGTGAATTTTTCAAACCTTCCTTCTGATGATGACTATAATTATAAAAATTTGAGAAGGAGGAATACTGATGAGTGAAATATTGGAATAGCACTGACTAACAAGATTTATAGTTTGGTAGGGTGTTGGGCAGTGGTATTTTTTGTTTTATATTTGTGGCCTTCCTGTTGGCTTGAGAGTTTTATATCCAAGAAATAATTGATTACCTCCATATAATCCTGGCATGGCTTTTACTGGGACAAATATGAAGATATTTCTGCTTATCTGAAAGGCCCTAACAGTATCTGAGTTCAAAACAGAACAACATGTGGTGCAAAGTAATTTTTGTTCAGGGGGAAAAATGCTGTTTGAGAAATTGATCCTATTCTTGAGGGCAGTGTTCTTCAACCAAGGTTCTGTCATTGATCAACTGGAAATAAAGTGAATCTTGGAGTCATAGAATCATGTAGGTTAGAAAAGACCTTTAAGATCATCAAATCCAACTGTAAACCCAGCACCAACAAACCCATCATGAAACCATGTCCCAGAATGAGATATCTGCACATTTTTTAAACATGTCCAAGGATGGTGATCTTACTTGGTTTTTTTGTTAAAACATGAGCTTAGGTTAGAGAACTGAACTCTTAATATTACCATTTTGTATGATTTTTATTTAACCCTTGGCAGGATGATGGTTTATATCTTACTGGTACTGTGATGCAGCATTTTCAGGACTAGTTTGGGAGGGACTGATGTTCCAGAGCAGGTCTTGAGTTATGAAAAGTCTCTGAGGTGGCAGAGTGCAGAAACTCGGATATGACTTCCTTTGGAGTGGAGTCTGGACACGTGGGTATTTGACTTCAGATTCTTGGAAATTTGAGTTTTTATAGTCTTAACTATATTTGGCACCCCAATATATGAATTTGAATTTGTCACACTGAACGGAAGATTGCGGGAAACTTTTAGAAAGCTCTGTACAGTTGGTAGTAGTTAGTGCAGGGATGCACTAGGTAAATCTCCCTTCTTCTGGCTTCACCAGGTATAAAGATGTATCAAAGAAAAATATTTACAGGAGTAGAACAGGGAGGCAAAAAGAATTCAAAGGTAGAAGTGGGGGCAGATAGAGGTCAGTCTTAATTATCCTTATCTCCAGGATAGTTTTGGCTTTAGTGAGTACACCTTGAAGCACCAGTGGCTGAGAAACATTAGTGGAGGTCAGAAAACTGTTATTCCCCAAAATTGTGTTTGAAACCATGTTGTGTATCAGACTACTGAGACTGCGATGCTGTTGGTATTATTTTGTCCCATTAAAGAAAGACACAGTACATTTATGTAAGCTCTAAACACTTGGTTTTGGATTAGAAGCATTCCAGGTTTCTGTGGTACAGATGTGGCTTGAGATTATAATAGGACTGTATATATAATTAATTGCTCATTTGGTTTTAAGGTAAACAGGTAAAATTGTCATAAAAGTTCACTGATCAGGACCCAAAATGTACTTGCATGTCCATTTGCAATTGCTATGAGATGAGGAAGAATAAATAATTCTTAAGGTTAATTCACCTTGTTTGAAAGCAAATAAAGTCTGCCAGCCAGTTTATACAATTTTCTAAAGAATTGAACTCTAAAGCCAGAACAGACTGTCCTAAAGGAATGGCTTGACTTAATAAATTATTGTATCTTTAACTCTTGAATGTCAATCTTTAGTGATACTTTTGTGATATACTGAACAGATATATTTTGTTAAGCTGTAAATTGCATTATTGGCAAAACCACTGCATTTAATTTATTAGAATAGTTTTGTAGTCCTTGAAGTGAAAATGTCCTAATTTTAATACCATAGAAATTTATATTGTCTAATAAATTGATCATATGTCAACTTGTGCAAGTGCATACGTGTTCAGCTGGCAGCTCAGAACCACAATTAGGTCCTGTAGTCAAAGTATCTATGAGGTCATGTGGACAATATTAAAAGTGATAGTCATTCGAGGGGAGAATAAAAAACCACATCCTAGACAACCTCATAGCAAAGTTTGAATGTTGAATCTAAGGTAGTTGGTGTGGTTGTTACTATGCACTAAATAAGGACAGAGAGGTGCTTGTAACCAGAATCAGGACAGAAGCCATCTGACTCCATTCCTGTCATCAGAGCAGAGCGTGTAATTAGCATGGCTTTTCTGTCTGCTTCTGTCATTGCTAGGAGAGGAAAAGCTCTGCTGCATTAGCGTTGAAAGGGTGAATTAGTTTGACTCCTTTACTTTAGTCACTCCTTTGGTATCAAATAGATGCAAGCTGTATGAGTGTTATTTTCAACTAAGTGCTAAATACATCATTTTATACTTGACCTGGCTAAAACTTGAAATTATGATCAGTCTTGGGGTTTGTTAGCAGATCACAAATTTTTAGACTTAGTGTCTTTTGTGTGTTAGGTACTTTCCTTTGCACGTCATTTATCTATTACCACATGCCTCAGTTTCCCAAGGTGTAGACATTATTTCCATACTTGTTAAGTATAATACACTAATTTCCTTATGGTTTTTTTTTGAATTTGCGAGTACTGTTTATACTGTGTAAATAGTGTGGTTTTGCTTTCTTAGATGTCTTTGCATTTTCTAGTTTTAGTGTTCCATTTATACCATTCCAGATAGTTAATGATTATGTCAAATACTGGAACAGCTGAGATATCTAGCTAGGCAGCAATTGAAAGAGTGAGTTTTGTCAGCAGCCTGCAATGTTTCTGGCTTGTGTGCATTTCAGAATTACTACCTGTAACATTTTGCAGTACCAGTTATTACTGAGGTGTCCATTGGTTGGCAAAATTCAGGCTACTTAGTTTACATGGTTCTAAGAAAACACTGGGTGCCAGTGCATTTGATACTGTGGAAGTTGTTTGTAGATCTAAGTTCCTGTGTTTATACCCTCAGTAGAAATAAATGCTCAAGGTGGTTTATAGCAGTCTGTGTGATAGCATCCTCTGAAGAACTGTGTTCTGAATACTTTCTTTTTGTTTCCTACACTTGATTGTTAGTTGCAGTTGTTACTTTACTGATGCTTCATTACATGAAGCTTTACAGTTGCTTTGAAGTATATAATATTGATTCTTGTATCTAAGTTTAAACTGCTAAATTTAGCATAATTGACAGATCAGTGCAAATACTTCAAAAGCACTAATCTGAATTGTGGTTTCCGACTTGTTTCTCTGAACAAATGCTTTAAATTTGGATATACTATAACTTGCTACATTGTTAACATGTTGATTGTTTTTTTTATCAAGGCAAGCATATTTAGTGGCTATCTGCTAGATTTTTTTCCCCTGCTATTCTATTTGACACTGAATTTGAGGTTATGAGGGAACTTCAAGCAAGAATAAGAGCCTCCCCAAAATTAAATTTACAAGTAGAGCATATTTTGAGGGCAGGAGGAGGGAGTTACACAAAGACATTTGGTTTAGTACCTTGAGTTGTCATAAGATGGCCTCTCTTTTCACTCAAGCATATTGTGACTCCTTAGTACTTTCCCAGATACCTTTAGTTGGTTGTGGAATTTATTGCTATGCAGGAAAGCTGAACTTGCTCACAGTTGGTAAATTATAAACTTTCCACAAGGCAATGAAAGTGAACTAGCTGCATCTCTCTGTAAGTGGAAAATATGCTTGAAATGGAAGGATGGGAACTGCATGTTTCACCCATCTGATTGTGTGTAATTCATGACTACCCTTTGCTTAACCTCTAAGATGTTTCCTCCGCTAAGAGGAAGCCCCTGGGACTGACTCTGGGTAACCAGAGCAGACTTTCAAAGTCAGCTACGGCCGGAAAACAGGAGAGTAGTCTTCTAACAAGCAAAGTGAGCACACTTCAGCATGTGGTGGAAGTCTATAATGAAACTGCTTATGTTTAAAAGTAAAGAAAAAAATAACTCTGCTGGAGGATTCTGTAACTTGGTTTTATTACTGCAGCTTTTTATGCACCTATTGGAAGACTTAGGTCCCTTGGAAAGCACAGATTATGAGAATAGATCTTTCATGGAAAAGAATGGGATTTTCTTTTTCCCTCTAATTTATACAGTGTTACTAGAAATAAGTTTGTTCTAGTCAATGATGTCTCTTAAAAAATTTGTGATCCTACTCATTTAAAGAGCTGCTCCTTTAGAAAGAATTTTTTAGTAACTGAAGGTGAGCAGTTTAGAGCAGAAAATGGAAGTCTTGTTGATGCATCTAGTGGGAAGGCACTTGTATTCATATGCTCTGGCTTCTAGATTTTAGCTGTGTATGAATTTTCGCAAGACTTTGATAATACCTTTTTCTCCTTCAGTTTACAAAGGTATTAGAATCCAGTGAATTAGTATACCCTGGTAGAGTGTTTTCCTTCTATAAAATTGTATTGAGAATGTAAAAGCTTCATGTAGGGATATTGTTGTAGCCATGACTGAGATAGTGAATAGGTCATGTGCAGTAAACAAATTCATATATATTTGGTCTTATAACATAGTTTAAAGTAGAGTCTTTAACCCTCCCTTCCTTTTTTCCTTCACATAAGAGCTCAACAGAGTCATTTCCAAAGAGAGATTGATTCTAGAGTCCTAATTAATGTGCTGTTTTATGCATAATATTGTTGTATTTACTTCAGCCTGCTCTTCATACCACTAAGCAATTACATTTTTCCGTTTGCTCTCTTATACAGAAGTGCTCAGAGAGAGTGCGCAGGGATTTAGCTTAAAATGTGTTTCTAAACTATATGGAAATATTTGTAACTGGGCTTGGGAGAGTACATATTTCATTTTTTTCCAGTTGATACTTTTTTCAAAGTATGGAGGAAGAACATATATACTTTCCATGATCTAAACATCAGTTTAAATAATCTGAAAGAGATGCCTGTTGGTAAGGCAGGAAGGTAAATGATAAATCATCAGACCATGACTCTCGATCGCAGCAACATGCAGCTGAAAATACTGACTGGGATGTGTTTGGGTGCTTGTGTAATTAGTAGAAATGTCTTCTTTTGTCAGAGCACCTTCCGTTGGTCATGTTTCCTCTCTAAAGGTACTGAAAGAGTGACCAGTTTCGTGGCTAAAGTTCAGCTAGTGTCTGTAGTTAAGAGATTTTCATGAAGACTTCAGAGCTGGGATGGCAAGGGAGAATGTCTTGTTAAGGCACGATCACAGCTAGGGGTGACAGAGCTGTTCTTCAGAGTGGAAGAGGAGGCCCAGATGTCTGGGAGAGTAGCTGTCTTTTAAGAGCCTGTGCAAGTGTAAGGGAGGAAGGGAACCAACCTTTTATTTTAAGGATGTTATGGTGGCTGAGTGAGCATCTAATCAGTCTAAGAGGTTACTCTTAAGGGCAAGCAAGAAAAGGGGTTTGAATGCAGGAGGAGCTTGGAAATTGTTTGAGGTCTTGCTCTTGGCCCTGCCAAGTGCTCTCAGGCAGAGGGATGTTACAGAAACATTAGATTCTTGCATTTCACCTGTGCTTTAGAAAATAAGTGGATAAACAAACAGATATTTGAACATTTTGTAACTCAGCTGTGGCTTTTGTCAGTGTTTTGGAACATCCTTTTCTGTGATCCCTTTTCTGGCTGATGCTGGCATTTGTGCACTCTATCAGCTTTACTGCTGGATGTGCCTGGGAGCTGCATATTTAGAGTCCAGTTACTGCTAACCTACCTCTCTGTTGTTGCTGATCCAGCCAATGCTGTTTCCAGTGCCTAGGTGTCGTCTAGTTTGTCTCACTCCATTCCCTGATTCAGGTTATCTGTTGTGTCTGTCATCTGTGCACATTGTAACAAAGCTTCAGTAGTATCACAGTTCTTATGTAAATGACAATCCAATGTGCCACACCTGAGTGATAAGGTTACTAATCTCTTTTGAAGTCCACAATACTAGCTTTCTGGTTTTCTTCATCCATTGTGGAAGTCTGGGATAGTATTGCCTGTACAGGCTTTTTGCCTTTACACTGTAGATTAATAAGGCTTGGGAGAAGGACTATACCTTTGTCCTGTTGCCTTAGTGAGGAGCACAGTCTGCTTTCCTCACTGACTGTTGGAACCGTGAGGCTTGTGTGTGGTGCCTTTGGGGTCCATGAGCTTTTCTGAAATAAGAGATCCTGTGTTCTAAGTGTGCAGATTAGGAGGAGCAGCAGTGCAACTGTCCTATGCAATGATGTCTCCTAGGGATGACTCTTGAAGTTTGAGCTGCCCAGAGTGTAAAGTTAAGGTCATGGCTGGGGACTTGAGAGACACCCAGAGTTTTGGTAGTGCTTCATAGTGACTTTTTTGAATGAGTAACATGAAATATGCAGCTGTACATATGTCTTAAAATGTTAATTAAAAGCATGGAAGCCAGGAAGATGTAAGTAAGAATCAAGTGAGTAAGTATGATTTTTTTCACCAGTTTTCTGAAATTGTCCCTATCTTGCAGCTTTACAAAGGTCACGGATCTGAAGTCTGAATATGGTTGTTTAGTGTTGGATGTGAAGGAATTCAGAGTGAAATGCAAGAGCGTTCAGAAATGACTGAGGATCAAAATAAAGCTTAATTTAAATTTTTAATCTGAGATTCTGCTTGCTGACCGTACTGCACATTTGGGAGCCAATAAAGTGCCCAAAGCACCTAATTTGGAATAAACATTGCACATTTTCTCAAGCGTGTGTGTGTTACTCAAATAAAATGATCACATCAAATAGGTTTTTTTTTCAAGGGAGATGAGTTACTCTGACGGGAAGGAGGTCTGAACCAGCTTTAAACTTGTGAGTTGTGGGATATGGCTTATAAATTATTGCTGTGAACCTAAGGATTATGGCATCAGATTCTTATTAAGCAACTCCTTCATGCCTGCACTGAAATATTGTGTACTTTGATGTATTTTTGAAGTGTCTGATGATATTTTAATTTATTTAGACATGTAATCGAAGTTTGTTTTGCAGTTTATGGAGTTTCATTGTCCTGGGTCTGCTCTTCTCCCTGTATCTGGAAATCTGCTATTATACAGAAAGGATGTGTACTTAAATTAACAATATACTTCATTATATAAAAGCAGATAAATAGGAATTTGAACATGTAGGCATTATGTCTGACATTGATCTTGTACTTGTCACCATGCTGTGTCACATTTTTTGCTATTTTAAAATTCAGTGCCTCCCTTTAAAACGGCTGTAGGAGCAAGTGCTGAATTTTGTTAGCAGGTTGGCTTTTAATAGAGTGAAATGTCTGCTGTATAAGTATTTTTTTACCCTATATTTTACAGCTGAATTAGTGCACTGAAGCCTAATGTACCCTTTTTCCTCTTCAAGCTACATTCCCTAAAAAGGAAACCTATGCCTATTAGAGCATTAGAACCTTTCTGCAGCAGTGTAGAGGAGAGCATCACCTGTTGTAGCATGATCATGGTTTTTGAAAAAAAACCAACCAGCCTCATTTGCGACACCTATCCAGTTTGTTTTGCCTTGAGAGGTCAATTGCACCAGAAATCCCATCTGCAGCATTACTTTTGGCTGCAGGCAAGCCTGACAGTCACCTTCTGGGGACCGAACCGGCTAAAATACTTAGAGTGAATACACTGATCTCTTGAGAAATCCCATTGTTTTGGTGCCCCAACACTGATAATGACCGAATCCATGTAAAAGTTGTCTTGTAATGTCATTGCTGAGTCTCTTGAGTACTTCTGCAGGTCATCCAGAAAGGAAAGGCAAGTAAATAGTCAAGTGGGTAACAATCAGAGATGAAGTGTAAACGGAGTAAGAATTTGCAAATATGTTTTCACAGTATCTGCTTTATCACAAATAAGCCTTGCTCTTCAGTTTTGTAATCAATGTCAACTTGAAAGTAATCCCTAATTTTTAGAAAGTAGTGTATATATATATATATATATCATCAGTAAAAGATGAGTAATGAAAAACTCTGGTATCATGAAATATTCCGGACTTCCTTTATACTTTTTCCCACAACTGTGACTCTCTTCCTTTCTCAAATAGCCAACACACAGTGAAGCCAATGCCCTTAAACTGTGACTTATTATTATTCATTAGGCAGAGTTGCCAATAAGGAATTGGTAAGGGATGTAATCTGCTTTCATCAATGCAGAAGTGTAACAATGGCACACTGAAAAGAGGCTACATTCTTTTGAATACCACTGCCTGTCAAGTTTGGACTTAACGTGAAAAGTATCTTTTTCACCTAGCTGTCTTTTCCAAAGGTTTCTTCATCCCTTTCTTCAAAAAAACAATTTTTTTCACTCATACGCAGGTTGAATAGCTGCTGTTTGAGTTTCTTTCTGTAGTTGGCTGTTACTTCACATGTGACATCTCTTTGTAAAAGAACACTTCTGTATCAAGTAGTGACTTGCTGGTACTGAGCTTTCTTCATAAAAGCAGGCTTATCCCAAAAGATTATTATAACCCTAACTTGCATCTGAATGAATTGTGCTTTAGTGACATGCTTGGAAACAAACCTTCAATGAATATTTTTGTTTTAAAATATTCTTTGTGTAGTGGCCTAGAAGTTCTTTGTTATCTGAAGTTTAATTATTACAATAGACTATAACCCCTCAGAGTATTCCTGTAAAGTATATTGTGCAGGGTAGAAGCTGAAGCACAGAAAATAAATAGCTGTTTCATGGTTGTGCATGAGTGGAGTTTGTTACTCCACATTTCTGGTCCTTTGCCTGTTTTGTATGAGTGTGACATGGAGAGTCTTGGTTTGGTTTAATTTAAGGCAGAGTCAGTGTGAGAAAAGACAGGTTTAATAAAGGGATGTTTGTGTGTTGAAGAAGTGTGACTTACTGGTCTGATCTGCTCTTCGGAGAAGTCTCGACTCTCAGTGTAGGCAGATTAGTCTGGCCCTCAGAGGGAAGATAGGGAATGAAGAGTGGTCCTAAATTATTTAAATGCGAACAGCACCCTTCTGGGAAATACACAGTTGCAGAGTTTTTGTTGCAGAACTGGAAATAGGCTACTTTGAGAGCAGTGTGTCTGTTCTACTTTATTTAAAACTCCAGCTCCTATCCTTCTCTGTTTTTTAAAATGTTAGTACCAACTGATTCCTTTCATCCTCAAAATGCCAGTCCTCCTCTGCTCCGAAGAAACACAGTCTACTGTATATTTGGGCTGTTGTTTAAGTGTTTAAGTGAATGGATGCAAAGTGCTTTGAAAGGTTTAGTGATGATCTGCTGCTGCCACTTAAGAGAGCTCCTTCAAACCTGCTACCTTTCATTGAAGCAGAGAGGTAGAACATTTTTTATCATGGATTATTATGTGTGGAATCTCTTACATTTTGTGACAAGAAATTTGCAATGAAACCTTTGTGTTGGAATACAAATAGAAATGTAAATTTTTTCTTTAAATTCTTATTGGCTGGATCTGTGGGACTGTTGCACTTCTGCCAAGTGTAGAAATAGTCCAAAGTGTTTGGAAGTTGTGGGGAATGTACAGATGTGCACAACTGCTCTTATGCTGAGTGATCCATAGGAAATGAGGCTCGTATTGGTAGTCGCATTGCCAGATAACAATGAATATGCTCAAACTAAACAGCTGAAGTGGCTTTTGGAGTATGGGGTTGTGAACTGGATGGACAAAAGAGTGGGCAGGTATTATGTAACTTGACCTTCAGTCATCTGGTGTTTATCTGAATGAATCTTGGCAGGGATTTCCTCAGAGAAAGAGTCAAAATAGATATCTGTATATTATCCCATGTATTTAATAAATTTTTGAGGAAGCTGGATTGCAGGAAAAAATGTTGTTTAAAACTGTTTTTAGCAAGGAAGTTAATGACTTGTGTAAACATGCAGTGAGAATGGTTTTTTGGTCAAGAAAGGCTTAGATAAGAAGAGCTGGAAGAGCTTATGCAAGGCCAGTGTGTACTAGTGTGTACTAGGTGTAGAGATACCATATGGAAGGTAATTATAAACATGGATGCCAGGGTATACGGTGATAAAGATTTTGGAAATACCTGTTAGATCACATTCTCTTCTCCAAGGTGTTCATTTCTCTTATTATGCTTAAGCCTCTCTTCCTGTTTGTGCTTTTGTCATAGGAAGCTTGTCCTAGAGACAATGTGTGTGTGTACACATTCACTCCTGGCTACCTGCTTTTCCCTCCCTGGTGGAGCTGGTGGTTTGGTTAGGTTTTTCAGAGTACTGGAGTGTGAGGCTCTCTGTCTTGTCTTGCTGCACATCCCAGGGGCCACGGAGCATGTGCCTGTGAACTCCCTTTCCTAGTTCTGTTGGTGGGACTGGCATGTGGGTAAGGCTGAAAACTGGGGTCTTGGAAATTGACAGCCTCACACTGGCTGTGCTGAAGCGGAGAGAGATGCTGCAGTTCCAAGGATGGCAGGGTTTCAGTGAAAGGAGTTTATTTCTTTGTCATTCATCTCTGTAGGGCTTTCTCATTAAGTTGGTAGTATTAAGGGGAAGTGAGTGGACCTGTTCACACCTCTGTAGATGTGTCTAGTTCAACTAACTTCTTGGAAATCTTTTGCTCTTTTGAATTGCAGTGAAATTACATCTTAAACGTGAAGGTTCAGAGTGCAATTAAGATGGCTGGATTTGGGTTGATTTAACCCTGAGATAAGTAAAGCAAAGCATGTATCATGAATTGTAGAGATGTTCCCAGCTCCTTGCAAAGCACTTCGGTTGAAATGATGGTTCTGCAGCTCTGGATGTGGTTGACAGAGGGTCAGGTGGGAATATCTGTGCATTTTTGAAAAAAAAAAACGCTGAATGTAGTTCAAATCTTGTCTTATAAAAAAGAATGAGATAAAGCTGAAGGATGCAGGCTGTTACTTTGCAGCCTAAGAGCTATGGTAATATAATAAAACTAGGGATTTTGTGACCCATGCAGTGTGAGGCTTTTTTACTGACTACTGAGAGTAGGCACAGAAAGTGCATTTAGGGTCATACAAAGAGCCTTTATTTGTACACTATGGCATCTATGAGTAATTGTGATCCTTTATTTTCTGTGACAAATACTTGTCTTGTAAGAATCTGAAACCAGAATCCATACACCACATTACTTGTGTGTCTATTTTAACACATTTGAAGTTTTCCAGGGATAATTTGTGTCTCAGAGATGTAGTTTGATAGCAGGGAAATTCCAGTTAAGGGTTTTGAAAAAAATTTTATTCTGTTCCCTTTGACCAGTGTAACCTGTGCTGTGACAGTCTCATAGCTGTGCTGTACTCTGCTGAATTGCAGCTGCCTAAACTGCCCATCAAGTCAAATGCTTATTCAGCACTACAGAAAAAGGTTTAATTTTTTCAGTATTTTGCAATTGTGGAGTCTTAGTGCTATCTAAAACTCAGGTTTGTAGTTCCTTATAGTAGAAGATTGTGTTTTATCTTTTCTAACTACCAGGAACCCCCATGGCAAGAGGCTGTAGTGCCCTGCAGTACTATGCAATGTGAGCAGTAGTATTCTGACTGTCAGAAGTGGACTTGTTTCCATTGCATATAAAGGTGACTGTGTTAACTGTCTTTATATTACAATTACTGTTTTAAAATGGATTTCACATAAGCTCTTCTGTCTCCATAACTATCTCCAGCACAATCAACATAATTCAGCCTTTTCCAAATGCTTCCCAGAGTTTCCAGTTTGGGCAAAGGACAAGCCTTTCCCTGCAGTGTTCAGAATTTTGAACTTTGACTTACAGCTATCCTGTGCTAACAACTGACTTCTCATTGTGCCCCACCTTCCCTCTCTCCCCCAGACCACTGAGACCGAAGTTCTGTTTCATTTGGTTTTACTATCCTGTTGATCTGCAGTGGTTCTTTAGTACTGATAGCTTTATCACTTATTAACGTTACTCAAGTTTACCCATTCTTTCCTTTGTGCTTCCCACCAGCTGGGTAGTTCTGTCTATGGGAAACACAAAGCCAATATATCTGCTTTCTTCAGCCCCACCTGACTCTGCTGTGGTGCCTGTAAAGCACTGCCATTTGATTTTGTTTTGGCTCATGGTGGGCTGGGATTTCCAGTTGTTTTATGCATTGTGCTTTTTTATTATCCTTTCTTTTACCTGGTAAAAATGCATCATACACAGTTTTTACAAAGTAGTTAGGTTTGTGGAGCAAGAGTTTTTTGTTTTGTTGGGGTTTTTTTTGACACAATAAACTATAATCTTGAGGAAAACTTATTTATGCTTTTAAGGAAAAAAAAGCAATGCAATATGTTCCGTGTCATGAGCTGAGTAAAGAGTATAAACATTTTGCAAATTACTTGGAAAATTTATTTCCAAGACATTGCAGAGCATTTGAAATAAAAGTTGTTAAACTTTTTTTACAGATGTACTCATGCTAAAGTGTGAGGTACAGCACCAGCATTATTCTTGCAGGACAAGAATCACAGGATTAATAGCAGATAACATGGAAGGGAAGGGAGGAAAAAGAAAAGATCTCCTTTCCAACGAGAGGGAATGAGTTTGGGTCTGAGAGATGCAGCTGTTTGTCTATTGTTTTTTTAAAATTAGATAAGTACATATAGGCTGCTTCTAGGCTTTTTAAAAATGTGCATGGGGCTCTCTGCTTCCTATCTAGAATCAATGGCTTGACTCAATGTAGTGTCTATAGAGGTTTTCTCAAAGTGTACATAGGTCTTGCATAAAACACTGGAGAGAAGATGGCTTTTACTAAATTATGAATTTCAGTGGATATTTCCCTTATCAGTTGTTTGTTTTGATGCAATGTATCTACTTGAAGAATGTAAAAGGATCTAGGCTGCCATGCACAGAATTCTTACTGGGCGCTGAGGGGACCCATGCAAGTAGGTGTGCACACACGTTCATACCAGGAGTATACTTTAGCAATTTTAAGGTCTGAGTCTTATTTAAAGAAGTTATTAATTTGAGTAAAATAAATTTTATATCTTGCAGGCAATCTGTTTTCTATTAATGTCTTTTTTGACTAGTAGCAATTCACAATGCGTTTTGAGGAATGCAGTATGTTATGACCAGCAAGTTATAGCAAGTTCATCTCTTACTCTTCTTAAAAATAAACAGCATAGTTTAGACAAGTCTAGAAAATTAGCATAGCTAGTTAATAGCCTTTGCTATCATAGCACTTGAAATCTGCAAGCTGACAAATAATGGTAGTGCAAGAAGTGTGTCAATTCATTGTCTTTTTAATAGCATGAATGGAAGTATCTACGTGTTTTGGTTGCCTTGGAACTCAGTGACATCTCCACTTCTGTCTGCTATAACTAGAGCAGATCAAATAATTCATAATAGATAATGAAATTTATTTTGTACAAGGTTGTTTGCATGAGATTAACAAAAAGCATTGTTTTACAGATGTTGAAGGGACAGGCAAAAAAGGTGCATTGTCTTAGAAGCTCTTCCCTCCTTTGCCTGTGCTTTTCACTGTGTTGTTGCAATCCTTGTGAATGAGGACGTGCTTTGTTACACTCTGTGAGGTTACTTCTGCACTTTAATCAGTTCAGTGAAGCATTAATAAGGGACGGAGACTGTATCTTGTATTACTGGAAGGGAGCTGGGCAGACAGCGTGACATTTTGTGTAAGTTCAGTTTTGGTGTGAATAGGTGCATGGGGGTCTAAAACTCTGGTTGCTAGACTTTGCATAAACAAGTCTGCACAAGTCTTTGCAAGGCCTGTGGTTTCTGTGAACCTTTTTTTGTACATTAAAGAAAACAATCTTTCTTGGGAACTCTACACTGCTTTTTAATTCTATCAGAAAGAAAGTAAAACACATTAAAGAGTATAGAAAGTTGTCAAAATCAAAGTTTTATTTCTAGTAATAAGTAGTGAGAAGGAAAGAAAGCACAGTTTTATCTTTCAAACGAGGATATTTTTCCTAGATGCAATAAACATGCAGTGCTTTTATGATTTTTATATTTGATGTATGTGCAAAATGTGCTGTAAATTTACTGCTGCTTCACCGCCCTTCTCAGTAAATGGCTTGCATTCAATTCAGTTATGTCACTACAGTGAATGCAGCTGGGATGCCTTGCAGTTAATTCTGATTTATTGTTGCTACCTTCATAAAGGTGGAGTTGAAGCTCAGCAGGTATGTACACCGTTGAGTCCAGTATTCCCTGGTTTGCTGAAGCCAATGTTCTAGAAACAATATAAAAGGTCTGGAAATTGTCTGATTTTTCAATCCCCTGCTTTGGCTTCAGCCAGAAGCATGGAATTCCTTCCTTGATTTCTGTCTGGATTGCAACAGCCCTTCTGCTGAATAAAGGCTTAAAATAAATAGTTTTTGTAACTTTGTTTTATAAATCCAATGAGCTTTCTGGATTTTGAAATCATTCTCTGGATGTATCTTAGACAAGTGTTGGGGTTTTTTTCTTTTTCAATTTCTTTGTAACATGACTAGTGTCTTCTGTTTTGAGTTGTTAGTCACATGAGATGTAGGCTCAATAATAAAGGTGCACCAGTGGAGCAATGTTTTTCTTCTTTTCAAAACCCCTCGTGATTCTCCCCCCCTCCCCCAATATCAAGTACTCCTACACTACTTCAGAGTTTTTTGGAAAAAAGTCAGTTGTAGGTCTGAGTCATACTGTCATCTGGAACTAGAAGCTTGGATGTTATAAGGGTTCCTGGTGGGGATTCATGGGGTAATAGCTGATAATATTTTCATTTCTGCAAGCTTACAATAGATTTATGATAGCGGCAGTTATTATTTAGGAATAATGATTTCTTTTCTTCTGTTGGCACTTTTTCAAGATGTCATGGAATCAAATTATTAGAAGAAAGGAGAATAACCATCTGTATTAAATTTTAAGAATATATGACCTGAAGCCCTGCTGTTACCATCTAACTTCTGATAGAGGCGTGAAATCATCTGGTTAGTTGTAGATGTTAGGGGGTTTTATGTGTATGTTTTTAATATACCAGCTCTATGTAGACTGTTGTGTAGTGACATTTGTTCTTATACTTAAAAGGGATTAAGATGAGAAAGAACTTAAACCTGCACGGAGCAAAAACAAAGCCTTTTTTTTTTCCACTGCAACAGCAATTGAAAGAAACTAGTAGGTAAAAGTACAAATCATGTGAAGTATGAATCAAATCTCCAATGCTCTTCCCCCTACTGTATAAGCACTGTGCAGCCTACACATTGAAAATTTCCCCTAGTCTGGCACTTCTCAATTTTGACATAGTTTTAGATTCTGAAATGGAATTTCAGAAGAAAAGAATAGTTACTGCAGTTGAACATGTACGAATGCTCTGAACAGTCATTTGCTAAAATAATTGAGTTTTAGTATTTTAAAGATAGCTGTTTGTTAAGCAATATAGCAGTGAAATTTCTAGATAGGAGGGCAAATGTTTAGGTTTGAATTCATGATAGAGTCTAATCAGTTAAGAATAGACACCTAAGCCTTATAAAGGACATAGCTCATTTAAGGATGAGTACGCAGTATAGTCTCTTGCTTCCTCCCCCCTCCCCAGTTTCTGGTCTACTCCCTTTTCCTCTGATTTTCTTAATTTTTGGTTTGTTTTTTTTTTTAGTTATTTGAGTTTAGAAGACCGTATTCACTGTTGAACTGTTTCATTTGGTTTAGTAGTTTTTTTCCTGCTCTCTGATCTGAAATGTTGCATTAGATTACCAGTAGAGAACACTTACAACAGGATTGCCAGTAGAGAGCACTTACAACAGGCAATGATCAGTCAGGTAACCTCCTTTATAACAGACTGGGCAGAAGTGTAGGGTTTGATGTGACTGCAAGTACTTAGGTGCTTAAAATCAGGAATCTTGTTGAAGCTGAGCCAGTGTTTCTGCTAGATTTCCAATTTCCACTGCTTGCTGCCAAGTATATTAGAGGTGTCTAGAAATGGTTTGTGGAATTTTTGAGTGAGAATAAAAGGTTCGTTTCTGTCCCTGCCTTTTTAAACTGCAGCTGAGAAGCTTTAACTGTTTGGGGGTTTGGGTGAAACTTTAACACAAAAATCCTTAAGTCAAATTAATTTAATTACCACTCTACAGTTTTGTATTCTAATGACAACAGACTCAATAAAAATTTTTCTTGTGGGCTTTACAGGTGTGACCAGATGTGGGAGGGTTTTTTTCCACCTGCAGCGTTAAATCGGAGTTTTTCTAGTTGCTACTCTAGCTTCTCTTTTGCAACCTAGGGTAAAGGGAACTTCAGGTTATCTTGCAAATTTAGTGTGTAAAGATCTCTTGAAAGTGTTTCCTGTTCCCTCTTCTGAGAATCTCTCCTGCTCGTGCACCCAGAGAAGAGGTTTGTGCTGCATTAAACACCACTGGGTGCAGAATTGCTGCTTACTTGGTATGTGGAGGGAGCTGTCCCTTCCTGTGGAAGGGATAAGGAAGAGTTGAAGCCACACCTGTGGAGCAGGAATTCAAGAGCTCACATTATAGACTGCAGCATCTTCCAGGTGTTTGCTTGTATCCTGATGGTGCTGCGTGCCCTGTTTCAGTACTCCAGTGGATGCTCCGACCCTGACAGGGTTGAAAACCAGGTTGGATAAAGCCTTGAGCAACCTGGTTTAGTGGGAGGTGTCTCTACCCATGGCAGGGGGGGTTGGAACTAGATGGTGTTTAAGGTCTATTCCAACCCCTTAACAATCTATGAATCTGGCTGGCAGCATCTATGTCAGATTTGCATTATGCTAACATCTCATATTAGGTGATAGGGAATTTTGTAAATCTTCTCTTGTGTGTTGCAACAGCATTCACCATTGATGTAGTATTAGTGAATAATGTATGCAGTGCTTAATGAATCCAGAATAAGAACTTGTGTTGCTCACACTGAATGCCTGCATAGGCTGAGCTTATGCCTGAAGCTGAGGTGGAGCCTCCCTGACAGCACTGGAGCTGTGGTCAGCAGAGAACTTGCCTGGGATGTTGGGTAGCTGAGGGTGTTGGTGTTGGCACATCCCACAGCCTGGCACGAGGGGATTTGTGGGAGCAAAACGAGTTATGCTGAAGATCTGTGTTTGTGCTGTATATGCTTCTAAAGGGTTTTCCGTGGTCTAGCTCTAGTGTGGCCAAAAAACCTGAGTACCCATTACAAGTAGGAGCGTATCAGCTAAAAGAAATCCAGCTTGATGGTTTCAAAGGCCACAGTGTGATGTGAACCAAAGCACAGGAAGTAAAGCAGATCAGGAGATTCATAAGTATGCCCCTTACCTGAAATAAAATGCTAATGTACACAAATCTCAAGTTAATGCAGTAAAGGTATTAGGAATAAAGGATATATTATGTTTTGGTAGAGAAGCTAATAGATCTGTAATGAGCTGATCACCGAATATTCTTCAAATTCAAAGCATTCACTGTTGTAGTGAACTTGGATTTTTAGTGTGTTTTAATAGTCAGTTTTTGAATACAGAATACAGACTTTTTTGTGGGGATAATGTTACAATGCTAGAGAATATAGAAGTAGTAGAATATTTTCCTTTCGAGATTTTAAATTCAGTGTTATGTAAATTATAAAATCATAGAATCATAGAATGGCCTGGGTTGGAAGGGACCTTAAAGATCATCTAGTTCCAACCCTCCTGCCATGGGTAGGAACCCTTCCACTAGACCAGGCTGCTCAGAGCCCCATCCAGCCTGGTCTTGAACACTTTTAGAGATGGGGCATCTGCAACTTCTATGGGTAATCTGTTCCAGTTCCTCACCACCATCACAGTAAAGAATTTTTTCCTGATACCCAAACTAAACCTACTTTCCCTCAACTGAAAGTCATTACCCTTTGTCCTGTCACTAAAGGTCCTTGTCAGAAGTCCCTCTCCAGCTCTCTTGTAGCCCCCTTCAGGCACTTTCTCCAGGCTGAACAACCTCAGCTCTCTCAGCCTTGCCTTACAGGAGAGGTGCTCCAGCCCTCTGAACATCTTTATGGCCCTATTGCTATTTGCAGCAATGAAGGTATGTGTGCTGTTCTTTCAAGTACTGATTAACTTCAAGTAGGCACTGTACAGTGAAGGCAGATTTGAAAACTTCATGACTGTTTTATTCACCAAGAAATGAATAAAGACCTATTTTGCTAAAGTATCATGCAACTACATGTCATTTAAAGTCCCTCTGTGAGGACGAAAGGACAGTGTAAGGATGAGTGATTAAAATAAGTAATGTTGGACAAGAAGTTTTAAGTGTACAGTGCAAGCTTTCAGCAGCACCATGCCCAGTATTTCATACCCAAGAAATAATTGTTTAAGCACAAAATAGTAGATACTGTTTGTTGTAAAGGTAAAAATTAAAATCTAAAACCTACATAAAATGATTACATTGCAGAACTGATTCTTTAGTTCTTGCCTTAATTTAACAAAAGTATGTCACAGTCAGTCTAAAATAAAACTGGAACCACATAAAATAACAGCATTGAGTATTGTAAACAAATTCTGTGCTTTGTCTACTTTTACAGTGAAATTTTATGTGCTTATTTCTTGCTTTTGTATCATAAACATTTAAATAAGCCACTATTGCAATATAGTTTCATCTGTTAGTCATTTTTATTCTTTCCTTAATTAGGAAATTAATTATGCCATTGTAGTATTCGAGTATACAAGAGTTTCATTTCCTGTGAACATTTGCTTTCACTGTTTGAAATTTCAGATATATTTACTGTATCTTCTTTGTAGCAGATGTTCTTCTGTTATAAGGATTTGGAATAAATCTTGTCACTCTGCTGCTCTGCTTGCCTTTACTAGAGAATTCTGAAGTCTGCACAGCAGTAAGGCTTTCTCTCAATGTTTCTATCTATTGCATGTGTAATTTTATATTAAAAGAAGAGGTTACTTAATCCTTCTTAACCTGAAGGATACTTTGCATCTTCCTGCACAGCTTAATGCTGTTTTTCAAATGATCACCTGAAATTCTTATTACTCCAGTACTTAACCATAAGGAAATAAGGAAAAAAGTATATGTAACTAGTTAACACCAAACTGTTGATTTAAAAATAAATACAAAACTTGTCAATAACTCTTGCAGAGATTCTGCAGCTAAAATAAAGACTGTTGATCAGTTAGTGCCTAAAAGTCAATAGGGTCCCTTCTCATTATGTTTTTTTAATTGCCTTTTGTCGTGAATTACATGAGGTTAAGCAAAAGCTCATATTCCCCTTTGTCAAGGGAGTAAGCAGTGGTTGTGTATAGGACAAATCTTGTGGTCAAAGTGCAATACACTATACAAAAAAAAGTCTATGAAGACAGTAACATGTGAGATGACTGGATTGTGAATCTTACCCTGAGTAGTTGGCCCAACTACATATTGATGCACAAACTAACTTTATTTTTTGCATATCTCTAATCAAAAGGATGTAGTGATTCCAAAGGTAGGAAGTGGTGGTCCCTGTACAGGCTGTGACTAGTTCTTGTAGGAATCTAGAAATGACACTGCTGCTTTGCTTTATTTTTATTGGCTGTAGAGATGTAACAAATGGTTGCCTGGCTTCAGTGGACTGTGTACTCTGAGCTCTGCCGCACCTTAATTTGAAGCATTCCCTGTAGCAGTAACTGTTTATTTCACAGACTGTTCTGAGAGAGTAAGTTTCAAATGATCAGGCTGCACTTTTTTTTTCTTTCTGTTTGCTCCACTTTCAGTTCCTTCTCTCACATGCAGGTCTTTGGGTCTTCTGAGGAAAGCAAGATCTGAATTTCTGTAATACATTTTGGCAGTAGTAGGAGAGCACGTTGTTGCACACATAGAAAGTACAGGAGAAACCCTATTTTCATAGTCTTCAGGGTTATAAAGGAGGAGAAAACAAGTTAGTCCTTTTTGTACCCTCATGTTCATCTGACATTACAGAAAGTGTTGTTTTTCTCAGTGTACTGTGTACTGCTCCTTCTGCGGTACAGGAAAGCTTGACAGCAGTATGGCCATAATACCTATGGATGTGTAGCTCTTTGCTGTTGTTAGAGCAGCTAATGCATTTAATTCTAGATGCACAGTAGGTTAACAAATAAAAGTGCAAAGTGTTCAGGAGATGATGAAGTAAATGATGCACCAAAAGACTGAGGAGGGTTGTATCTTTTTTTTTTTTTTTTTGCCTCATTAACTGCAGGTGACCTACACATAAATAATGCAGTACAGTATTTTGGGTTGCATACTGAACAAATATTTTTGTCATAGAATGGTTTGTATCAGAAGGAACCTCTGAAGTTCTCTAGTTTATCTGGAGGAGGGTGGTAGTACTTGTTTTTCCGTTAGTCTCCCGCGTGCTCTGCTCTCAGCTGTAACATCATAGCCAGGGATTAACTGCAGGTATGATAGGTGGGCAATTAGCCTTTGCACTTTTCTCCCACAGACTCAGCAGAGGAGCCTGACTCTGGTTCAGTGTGACATACAACATCTTAAGTGGGAGCTTGTTTCTGCACAACTGTGCTTAGGTGTTTGCAGGAAGCCGGCCACTGGCTGGGGCTGCCACAAATGGGCTAACAAAAGGGGTCATTTCCAAGAAGCGTACTGGAATATTACAGAGGCTTCATAGATATGTTCAACTTTTTTGTCAGCAACATGAGACAGTGGGATTGAGTGCAGCCTCAGCAAGTTTGCTGACCACACCAAGCTGTGTGGGGCAGTCAACACACTGGAGGGAAGGGATTACCATCCAGAGGGACCTTTGCCAACGCAAACCTCATGAAATTCAACAAAATGAAGTGCAAGGTTCTACATCTGGGCCATGCCAATCCCAGGCACACCTACAGGTTGGGTGGGGTAGTAACTGAGACCAGCAGTGAGGAGATAGACTTAAGAGTGACAGTGGATGAGAAGCTCACAATGTGCCAGCAGTGTGTGTTAGCAGCCCAGAAGGCCAATGGAATCCTGAGCTGCATCAAAAGGAGTGTGGCCAGCAGGTCGAAAAGAGAAATTTCTCCCTCTATTCTGCTCTCATGAGACCTCACCTGGAATACTGCATGCAGTTCTGGTGCCCTTAATGTAAGAAGGACATGGAACTGCTGGAGCAAGCCCAGAGGAGGCCATGGAGTTGATAAGAGAACTGGAGAATTCCCCCTATGAGTATAGGCTGAGGAAATTGGGGCCCTTCAGCCTCGAGAAGAGAAGTCTGCGTCGAGACCTCATAGCAACTTTTCAATATCTGAAGGGCCTACAAAGGAGTCAGAGAGGGGCTCTTTGTTAGGAGCTGCAATGACAGGACAAGGGGTAACAGGTTCTAATTGAAGGGGGGGAAATTTAAGTTAGATATTAGAAAAAAGTTTTTTACTGTAAGTTTTTTACTGGTGAAACACTGGAACAGGTTGCCCAGGGACATGGTGGCTGCCCTGACTGTGGCAGTGTTGCCAGGCTGGATGAGGCCTTGAGCATCCTGGTCTAGTGGGGAAGTGTCTCTGCCCATGGCAGGGGGAGTTGTGACTAGATGATCTGTAAGGTCCATGCCAACCCCTAAATTTCTATGATTCTACGATCATACCAGCTCCCATATCTGTAGATGAAGAAGAACATTGCTATTTTTTTAATTAGGGCATCATAGGACCATTGCTATGTGGCTTTTTTAGTGAGGTGATATGTAAGGCAGCGCCAATTTATTCATGGAAACATATAGTAACTATTTTGGTGTCATCATCCACACTTGGCCAGTTAGAAGCAAAATTTGGTGAAGATTTTTGCAAGGTAACTTCAGCTGACAAGAGGCAGTGTAAAGTTAAGCTTATACTTTGTAAGGTACAAGGGTTGACAGGAATTTTGGGAGTAGGGTGAAGAAAGGAAGTTTGGTCATGAAATACATTGTCTAAAGTAAAGCAAGTTGAACAAGTACCATGATAAGGGGTGTTTAGAAACACATTATATACAGGAAGTGTTGTTGATCTCTTGTCTCTGATAATTGTGGTTCAAGAGAAATATCCTGCCCTGTCTGCTTGTGTAGCATTCATTATGCACCACAGTACCTTTTGACTCAAGGTAGCTTAGAATAAGCTCTTTGTAGCAATTCAGTTACTGCAGCTCCTCAATTTATACAGTTCTATTTATAGGGGATTGTAATTTAGCTGTTAAAGATAACAGTAGAGGCTTAATCTTGATATAGAAGAATTTAGCTTCAGTGGAGATAGGTGTGCATTTTTTTCATGTTTTTTTTCCTGTGGGCAGTAACTACTTAGTGTAACAGCAGAAATAAACGTGACTTATGTGGCCTTTGCCACTATGATTTTTTTTCTTTTGATTTTTCATTCCAGTGCTCAAGTGAATTTTTCTGTAAAACACAATCTGGATTTAACTTAGTCCCAAAATACATGATGTTCTTTCAAACTGAAGTTATAAAATTTATTTTACAATCACCGTGGACGAAGTTGTATGTACCAAATTTTTGTGTGCACTTTTGCAATATTTATCATTTCACTGTACGATCATATTACTAATTTTAGTCAAATTGAAATTGAAAAGAGGTGTCATTTGAGAATCATTACTTGCTATCTCAAATATATCGGTATTTAGGTTAAACTTACTGTTCTTTGTCTGAAGCCTCCAAGTTCATATACTTGGAATGCAGAAGGTTGTTTAATCTGAATGTTTTGACTAGGAAGGACACTTAATTATGGGAAGGTGGGGGTGGGTGGAGGTCTGTTTGGCTGCACTTCTTGAAAACTGCATGAATTTGAGTAAAGCTTAAGACACTCATATCAGGACTGTAGGCATAGTTTTATGCTCTGAAGTTATATGCAGATAATCCTTTCAGTCTGATACTCATCCCATTTTGAGAAAGCTGTGCTGTGTAGTCTGTGAGGAAGGATGGATGTAGAGACCTAACATCCTGAACTGGAGGCTACCACATTGTGGTTAGCCTCCACGATGAGACTGAGCATCAGTGCTGCTGTCTGGGATTCAAAGGTTTAGAACTTGGTGGCTGATTTTTTCCAAACATGTCATGTTTTCAAGTGTGAAAGCATTCTTTTCGTCTGCAGTTCAGTTAAGTGTTTGCTGCTGCCACATTGTCCTTGTTGCCTGACCCACTCCCCTGACCTCAGTTGATTTCCTACCTGTGTTGGAACTTAGAAGAAGTTAGTGAGTCAAATACCTTGCACAGCTGTGGGCTTTGTCTTCTGCAGACTCTGTATAGGACTCCTGGGCCAGGATGTTCAGAATTATGTTGTGAGGGTATCAGTTTTTTTCAGGGTGGGGTATGGGGTGTTTTACCATAGATTCATCTAGACTGGTACAGAAGAAATGCCCCAACTGCTGGAAAACCTGAAGGCAAACCTTTTGTCATCTTGCTTTCTTCTGTGTGCAGTCAGCTGTGAGACATGAATCAAAAGGAATTAATTCAAGTGTCTGTGGAAGTACTTGTCTGTTTCTGCCTGCTCCTAAGATGAGGTGGCATTGCAACCCAGAGGATTTGAGTGGGATAGAAAAAAACTCTACAAAAGGATTGGCTTTGTGTTGTGAAAGTAAAATAAAACTTTATGGATGGTCTGTCTGAATCAGTGGGCAGTTTTGACCATAACCATTCTCTGAACATTTAAGAGGTTTTTAAAGTTATCGAAGACAGAAAGGCACTTCAGAAACTGAAGGTTGTTCCATGCTGTAAAACATCAAGAGTCTAACTCACTTAGTAACCAGTTGGCTGGTTTTTTTATATTGCAGTCAAGGAATCTTTAGAGAGATTATCAGGAATGGTGGCAACAAACTCATGTGCACCTCAGTGGAAAGCCGCTAGAAGTACTTTCCGTGCTTTGGTTTAACCTATAGGTTGCCAGTAGTTTAAGATATCACGTGCTCTATTTACCATTTTTTTTATTTTTAGAAAAAGCATATTAAATGCTTGCTTTTATCTTGAGCCATGTCCATTTGAATTTTTTAACTTACATGCAGTTGCTGACCATGTCTTGAGCTTCAGGGCTGAAGTTGGCATACATTTCTGTTTCAATACCACTTAAAATAAGTGGCCTGTTTCTGCTAAGTGTTTCTAAAAGGATGTGAAGAAGATGGGTATGATCCTAGTTACACAAGTGATTTATTTTGGGAAGTCAACAGGAAAAAAATTATGGAAGATGTTGGTTTTTGAAAAGCAGTCTTGGTTTCTCACAGGCAGAATGGAAGGCAAGAGCTTCTTGGTATATGTCTTCCAGCACTGTGCTGTCACACACCTGTAACTGGTATGGGCAAACTTTGTGTCAAGCTCTGTTAGGTGATGCCTGTTTCAGTTTAAAACCTCAGGTTCAAATGGGAATAAATTGTAAATATTTCATTTAAACATCAAGAAATCTAAAAGATTGCTGGTAACCTAAGGAATTTTTTTTACATAATCATTCTGTTGTATTAAATAGACTAACAGGAATTTCAAAGATAATTATGTTCCCATATCTTAATGGAAATTAGTGATCTGTTATCTGATATATTGATATTCTAGTAGACTCACTTTATATGGAACCACGTGACATGATTGTTAAGATCATACAAGGATCATTGCCTAAAAATTTCATAAAGGTGTCAGCAGTTAGTAACTCTTAAATGGCATCTGAACACACTCTATTTTGGTGACAGTTACCAATAAAAAAGGAGGTAATTATCTGAGTGATTTCTCAGGTTCATCTTTCATGTAATAAAAGATTATTGGGAAGGAAATAATTTTTAAAAAACCCACCTTATTTTGATACTGTAGTACTTGAGTCTCAATTGAAGCTTCATCATCACACATTAGTGCTGCTTCTGACTAATCACTGAAGTTAGTTTGACAATAAATGTGACATCACTTCATCCTCAGAGATTGTTAGATTGTAAAGCATATTTAGATGGAAAATATTCAAGTGTTTCATCTTTGGATATTGGCTTAAGTTTTCTTTACCCATTAATTCTGAGTCAATGCCTGCAGAATTTGGATGTGAGTTCCCGTTTTTGTATGCTTCTCATTATTACTGATTTATATTTTTTGTCAATTTTTTAGAGATAGACTTTGCTTTGCTTTCCATCACTTCAGTGTTATGTCAGTCTTTTACTGTTTCTTACTGCATTTTTATCAGAGCTGATTTAATTAGTATTCTAGGTTTTTTGTTTTCCAGGTCTTTGTGTATAGGCAGCTTGTCAGGAATTCAGATTTGGGAGCATCAATGGAGTGCCCAGATATTGACTGTCTCCAACCTAATTACTTCAGGGTTTTTCATATTTCTAAATGAGAGTTAAATTTTTTTGTGATGCTGTTCATTTTCAGTGTTCTATAACAACTAATATCTGCTAATACCCCTTTTTGCAAATTAGATAAAGGTGAATAATCCCTAATGTATTTGAAAAATGAAATATCAGTAAGCTGTTTTGAGGCTAAAACAAGAGGTCTTGAAATACATTAATGTTTTCCTTATACTGATGGAAATAACAGAAAACAAAGCAATCAGAAATGTGCTTCTGTAGAATCAGTTACAAGTAAAATCACTTTGCAGCAAAGATGATGTTTATTTTATAAATTGAGAGCTAAGTGTTCCTGTAGACATAAAATAAGAGTGGCAACACTCTGGTGTGTCGGTAATATGTGAAATGGAGAAATTACTTGTAGAATGGAGTGTTAAAACTTAGATGTATATTTTACTTTTGAAAGTAATTTATTTGGAAAATAATCGTTCACTAATAAAGTATTTGAAATATGTTCTGTTTTAAAATACTTGAGGATAATGTTGGGGAGAATTGTTAGTGTGGAATTAAAAAAAAATAATCTAGACTAAGTGACTTGGTATGTAACTATATCCAGCAAAATTAGTACATTTAAAATGGGGTGAGAAAACACATCACTTTCAAGAGCCCAGGAATTTAGTTTTGGGAATAGTAAATAAATTCGACTTGCTATTTTTCTACAAATTCTGATTATCAGGTTTCTAACTGTGTTCTGTCTTTAAGAAGTAAAAAATTACCTCTGCATTTGGTGTCAATCCTGGGAGCAATTTCTGAAATGTTTGTTTGTAAGCACTGCAGTGGAGGAGCACTGGGGTGGTTGCTTAGATGTATTATGTTCTAGGTCAACTCCAGTAGTCTTTACATTGGTATAAAAGGACTTTGTGTTTTCTTTGGGTATTTAAGGTTCTTGTTACCCAGACATACCACACTTACATTGCAGTGCTGGTAGAAAAACTGATTTCACATGCATGAAAATCTGTGTGACATGACAAATCTTCAATATTACAAAACTTTGAGGGATTAAGAACTGTGGTTTTAAGATTTAGTTAGTGATGTATTTTACATTTTAGATTCACTGTCTATGTTCAAAAGAGCTTATTATCAAAGGAGCTCCCTCCTCCCAAAATGCCTGAAAGATTTTATTAAAAAATTGTACGGGTTAAAAGAAAAGATGATGAATAAAGGAGAGGTGAAAGCTGTTCAGTGGGAGAAATAAGCACAAATACTGCTTGATCTGTGTGTCACATCATGTACCTGTCAGCAAATGGATTCACTTTAGCAGGCTGCTCTTACTTTGGAGAAGAACAAAGTAGTGTGGGATTTGGAGGGATAACGTTTTTGTCTCTAACGCTTGAGGACCACAAGGGTCTTGTTCATCTTTGCAAGTATACTTAGTTTTAATGAACATTGGTGGGGAGTTAGTGTTGAGGGTAGCTCGTTCCCTGCTATATCTGAGCCATCTTTCTGGGTAAAGGTATAGGTTGCAGTTCATTATGAAAGACATGGATGTAGTCCCCTGGTTGTTATTATTTGCACAGCATTTACTTACAAATCTTGATCCAGGAGGAGATGGGAAAGATGCTTTGAAATAAACCTTTCTTGAAAATAAAATAGCATTTGATGCAAAATCATATGGAGTTCACCATCTAAAATGCATAAAGTTTCTCAAAACTCTGTCACTGTCAGTGTGTTGTTCCATAACTTTCTAGTATTTTTAATTGTTCCTAGTAAATTAACAATGCTTGGGGTTTTTCTTGTTATTGTATAGTAACTTTTTCTTTAGTTTTTCTCTTAAGTTTTATCATAAATTAATGTACGACCTTTAATGTTTAATATTAATTAAAATTACTTCAGTTTTGTTCTTTCTGTTCTGTATAAAGGTATCTGAAGAATTTTTACAAATTTTATCTTGGAAATTAGCTTATTCATTATGTTTAATTTTAGGAAATGGTGCTCTTGCAGAACATTCTGAAAATGTGCATATTTCAGGAGTGTCAACGGGTAAGTCATTTTTTGTAATGTTTAAATTTCATGCATGACTTAAATAGTAAATATTGAAAGCCACCTGGTATCTTATGAAGAGATATTTGGCTATAAAAATTATTACTGCCTTTTGCAGCATGTAATAAGGAATGAAGCAACTGGAACATGGAAAAATTCTCATAAGATAAAATTGATACCTGCATGCTCATGAACAGATTATGCCTTTCTAAGTGGACTGCTTAATTATTTTTCCATACAAACATTGAACTAAGAGAAAAGTTGGTTTAAGTTGAATTGATATTTTCTTTCCACAGTAAAGTTTTTGTGAAATGAAATTTGTTGAAATGTAATTTTGGACACTGGTACTATCAAATAATATAAATCCAAGAGTTATGCTTTTCACCTGATTAGATTAAAGCAGTAACTGAAACTACTGTACACTTGACTGCACAGTTTCCTTAATACAAGAAAAAAAAGAATTTTAGAACTCATGAAACTGAGAAACTGATGAGACAGTGGGAGAATAGAGGGTATAAAAGCAGCACACATTGCTGAAAGATTGCTATGTTCTCTTCCAGTAAGTCAATCCTAGGCCTCTTTTGGGCAGCAGCCACTGTTAGCCTCACTACTCCGTGTTAGTGTTGTGACTGTGTGCCCATTGAGGCTTTAGTGTACCATCTTTGTGCTTCAGATGTTATGCAGTGTGAGCTAAGCTGCTGGTTGTGTTTTATGATACAGATACGTAGAATATGTGCAAATGGGGAGATAAACACTCCTCAGCGGGTAGAATACAAGCCTGATTCTTTCCATAGGGAAGCTGCCACTAATCCCTGGAAATCAAACTGATTTTCACGCACCCTTTTCCTAAAATAAGAGTCAAAATGCAAACTTGTCCTTTTTGAGAACAGCTTGCACGTCTCACTGTAGTTATCCTTGCAGTATTGCTTCAAACATTATATTGCTACTTGTACACACAGGACAGAAGTACAGTCAGTGAATGGTCTCTGTTACACCCTACTTACTGCTTTCTATTTCCCTTTCATGGCCACTCAAAGACTCTTAACAGTAATTATAGAAGATCTTTGTTAGCCATTTTTGTGCTGCATCATGTAGAATGCTGTTTCTTTTTAACAGTAGTAGTGCACCAGTTGTCATATATAGTACATTTATGGCACACTGTAAATAATAAATAGCAGCATAGCTACTTGCCCCCGTTGGAACAATTGTTGCTGGAAGTGGAATGTGTGAGATACACAGTCAGCTCAAATCGAGCTATGCAGCTTTCAGGGTGTGTTTTAACAACCCCTCACCCTTGGTTTACTGCAGCAGTCGTGTCATAGGTCACAGTACAGGGAGAAAAGCATCTGCTAGGTGAAAGGTGAACAGAATTTTTGACTCTGCTTCCAGTGCTTTGGCCAGCATGCTTGAATAGGCAGTGCCAAAAGGAGCAGAACACAAAGTACTTTCTACACAAGATAACAACAGCTGGTAGACAGGCCTTTAACTACTGGGAAGAAAGAGCCATTTAAAAAGAAAAAAAAAAAAGGAAATATATATAAAAGTAGCTCTGATGTTTCTGTGTTCTAAAATAACTTTCCAGATGGGGAAAAGTAAACATCATACTCTAAAGTTTCTGTCTTAATATGGAGTGAAGATTCTTCACTGGAGAATTTTGAGATAATGGGAATGGGGGTAGTCTGTTAATGACAACCTGAAGTATATATGTAGACTGACCCAGTGGCGTTTTCCTTACAACTCTTTGTATGTACGTCTTGAATGTTAAGTGAATGGCCCAAGTATGAAGGATGGGGATGTATTAGATAATTTTTTTTGGTTCCTTTTAAATGAATTTGGTCTCCCAAACATAGTTTTGAACTTGCAGAATGTTTCATCAAGCATACCTGGACAGCTTCGTGTTTAGCAGAACTATTTAAAGCAGAGTTTCTGTAAAATAGAACCAAAGACATCTGGCCTTTAATCTTTCTAAATCCAACTTTCACTTGGTGTTGAAACCAAGCAAGCAATTTTCTTGGACAGTTGCTACTGAGAAGGGATTTAAAATGAAATTATTGTCTTGATGGTAGATTTCCTGTCATGCTGCTGCTGTAAGACTACGTGACCTACCTTACTAAATTATGTTTTAATAGCACAGACCTCTGTGTTTTTTGGTATTTATGCTTCTGCTGTATATTATATCTGCCAAGTTACAAGTACACCTCTAATATAAGAGGATGCTTTTTCTGCCAGCAGCAGTAGTGCAATGTTGTCTCTTGCATATAAGGTATCACGAGAGAACAAGTGTTCGTGCCCTTAAAATCTGGAAAATTCTAAAATAATTTCAGATCTGTCTTTGAGGCATGTTGAGCCATAGTTGTCACAACTGCAAAATCAATTCCCCATCTCCCCAACCTCCCCCCTCACTCTGCATTTTAAAGAACTTCTGCACTGGTGTAAACAGTTCATAAAAATTATATAAAATATAACAATATATATAAATATTTCGTTGTACTGAGTCTCTGTGTTGCAGAGCAAAGGGCATTTTAAATGAAAGCTTTTAGGCTTGACCTGGAGGCAAACATTCCTATGCCTTCTTCCCCTGTAGTTCTCCAAATAAGACTTTCAGTGGCTCCTGAGAGTTACAAATGCAATAATTATCCTCCCTATTCATGGTTTAGACTTTATCACAACATTATTCTCTTTTTACTCTAAGCTGTTTTAAACACCTTCAGATCATTTATCCAGCTGCATTCATGTCCTTACCATGTCCAATATAATGCATACCTTATCATCTTGTGGTTCACATTGAAAGCTAATTCTTTTATCTTTTCAACTAATCTCCTGGCATTACTGTGAAGATAAATCCCTAATCTCCCTCTCCCTGCTTTTCTGAAGTGACTTTTTTCCTTGACATGTTGTTAACTGTTACTGCAGGTACTTTACTTCTCTAGATCTTGCTACAGAATTTTTGCATAGCTTTCTTAATTATTTTCTTGTTATAACTTGTAAGTTGAATATGGTACAGTAAAGTTTTCACTGTCTCTCTTCTGTTCACCAATCAACATCCCATAGGTAGTTTACAGTATTGTTTTGTCATGTGAGGTGGTAAACAAATTTCAGGAAGAAGGAAACAAGGAAAACTGATGTACCTATTTTTAAAAAGTCTACAAGAAAATCCATATACACCAGAAAATATGTGCATGGCTATTTTTTTGCAGTATTTTGCACTGTACTATGTGAAACATCTTCAGTCCTAATTACTATATTGTAGTCTACTGAACAGATTTATAGCAAAGTAACAAACAGAATTGCAAATAGATTGTTAATAAAATAAAGGTTCTCAAAGGGGAGAGTTGGAAACAGGTAGGAGATGGACGTACAGAAATGTACCAGAGAATAGAGGGCCATTGAAGTGAATGTAGGCAGAGAACACCATGTGCAGGAAGGATTTGTTCCCCCCTCCTTACCTTATAGCTGTGAGTGTGAGATGTGAGACCATCTTGGATATGCATCACAGGGTGTCTCTGCTTCTCTGCAATGCAACTTTCTCAATTTTGTTTGGCTTCTATCTCAGTTGCAGTCTTACCTTCTTTTATCCTGATTCCTCTAATTTAAATTTGGCTGTTTTCCTATGTATTTTTAATACTTTTAATAAATCATTCCTAACTTGATCAGTTTTCCTGCAACTTTAAGTTGCTCTAGACATAATAACTGACCTGTATGACAAATGCTTGCAGGGCTGCTAGCAATTAAGATTAAAAGTTCCACAACTTAGTGTAAGGATGTTTGCCCCTATTAATACATTTCTGTTTTAGGTGCTGCCAGTTGAATTGTTTTTTTATTCCATGTCCTTCTTGATGTTGCTCACATTCTGCATGTTTGCAAACACATGAATAAAATGTGTGTTACATTATATTCTCAGAAGCTCTAGGAGAAATATCCTAGTTAATCAGAGGGCTAGGAATCGATTTTAAAAGCCTTGCTATTCTCTTTATAAAGTATATTCCCTTTGAAACTGTTTTATTTCAAAAGGTTATCCTTGATTTTAAAAATGTTGCTGAGAAATTATTCTCTCTCAAAATGACAGCTCTTCAGAAGTGCAGCTTCTGCATAGTTGTTCTTGACCTTTATACACATTTAAGCAAATGGGAGATTTGTTGTCTCCTGAGTTACAGATAGCTTTTTTTTGTTTTAGAAAAGGTATTTCGTTGCATGAATATATACCAAGTATGCTTGTGTGTTTAGCTTATCTAGCTAACATGAAGTTAGGGAAGCTGTAATTTCTTTTTTAAGTCCATTCCCTTTTTTTTTCTGAATCCCCCCTTTGTCATATACATACTTTCTTCAGCTTTTTTTTCTCTCTTCTACAGCAGTAGTACAGTGTTCACTGTATTTTTGTGCCTGTGATCAATTCTTGCTTCCTCATGTCCTCCATAGTCTGCTTCACTCGCCTCATTTGGATGCTGCTGCAAATGGTCATTATTTTGCCATCAGCTCTTCAGTGTTAGCTTTAGTGGAAACAAAGAAAAAGCCATCTTAATAAAAGAACATAGAAATGATGGGGATAAGACTGGTACTGCAAAGGGTAAAAAAAATCCTGAATATTGAGTCAAACTGAAAGTTTTCATGGCACTCTGAAAGTACTACCTTGGTTATAGAGGCTTTTCCTGTGGAATTTCTTCCATTCAAAGTCATGTAACAAGTAAAAGGTACTGTTTGTACTGCTGCAGGGATTGGATTGAGTAGCTGATAGTTGCTCAGGGTGCTGTGCCAGGATAGTCAGTTGCCAAGCTAGTTGCATAGTAGTTTGCAGTTGTTAGAAGTATTTGGAGATTCCTATTCAATGGACACATAGTGTACTTTATTTTTTTTAGCATGTTTAAGTTTTTGGAGGTCTATCCTCTAAAACTGAATGAAAATATATTGAAAGGATTGTTTTTATGTCTTTATGTAAGGTTTTCCTTTGTCAGGCAAATTGAAAAGCTTCTTTAGAGGTTCTCAGTGCCAAAACCTTGTCTGTCAGTTTGTTAATATCTAAACCCAAGTGAATGTTGTAACAGTATAAATTTCACCTGCAGGCAGCTTTATTTTAAGTAGTGACCAAGTAGTGTGTGGAATTGTTTGCCAACATTTGCAAGCTTGATACAAAATGTTCTATAGAATCTTCTGCTTTTTTGCATGTTTTTGTTTTGAAGTAGTTAAAAATGCTATTTTACTTCAACAGCCGAATAACCAGTTTTTCTTCCCAGTCCTTCCATTTCTTGTCTGAACAGATCTAAAGTATAGGAAGATCATTTGCACAGGAGCTGTGTTCCAAAATATCGTGGTGTTAGAGCACCACCTATGGGGTTAGCTGAAAATTTAAAAAGAAAGGGAACAATTGCATATTCAAGTGAAATAATATCTCTGTATTTTGTGACTTTTTCGTCTCTAGATATTGGGTCTGGTCCTGTGTTCTGTAGTTAAAGAATGTTAACACTTAACTGTGCAGCATGAATAAAGCTCTAAAAAGAAATGTGAAAAACTATTTAAAGCAATGTTCTCTTATAGTCATTATGAAAACAATAAATTTATTGAGTTTTATTTTTTGTTTCTGTATTTAAGCTAATACAGAAAATTCAGACATATACCTCTTAATCCTTCTAAACATATTGTTTTAGTCCTTCTGAACATATTTTTAGAAATACATTTGTTAGGCCATAGAGAATTATTATTATTATTAGTAGTAGTATTACTATTATTACTATTAAATATAACTTATTGTATTATAGCCAGACAATTTCAGGTCCCTATGGCCTTTCAAAATTATTTTCAAAACTTGATTGTGCATAGATAGAAAAAAATGAACTGTTTATAAATCATTACATTATTACAACTTTTGCTCTGTTATAATGCAGTTCATTCTTCATTGTGTTTGTTTGCTGCATCAGTTCTGATTTTTTTATTTTAATCAAATAGAAATTCTAAAAGCTTTTGATAACCAGACAGTAATGAAAATGCTTCCTCATTTGTAATAGTTCTTGAATTTAAACTACAGCATGTAACTATGTTAACAGTAAACTTTGAGAGCTTGCAGGCTTTGGACTAAAGTGAGAAAATTGGAAAAGAAAAGCACAGAGAGCAATTATTTTTAATGTGTTTTCTGGCCACTGAAACTTCCTCATAATTTCAAGCTCCGTAGTCAGAGTATTCTAGTCTTTCTATTTATGTGAAGGTTGCAAATATGCTGTGTGACAGGTGTTGGATATAAGGCTGCTAAGGGGAAAGAAACCAGGAGAACAAACCTACAAACCTAGTAAGTACATTACTGAAATAAAATCAGCACAGCTGAGAACACTCCAGTGAAATGAACAAGCAGCTGACTTAAAGCTGTAGCAGAAAGCTTCACCTATAATAAAGTAAGAATACAAATGGCTGAGTTACTTCAGTTGCATATAATTAGACCTATAAATATAAGCTTTCTAGTCCATTATCAGAAATGTAGTTATGCAAGTCTGTCTTAGAACAATCTCTTATGAACCTAACTTTTTATATCTATATGTGAAGTGTGTTGCAGTAACTGCTCTTTGTCTTTCAAGCATTTGGAATTGTGTGTATGAAGATCATTCCCATGCCAAGAACTGGAAGAGGGGTATTTAAGTCATGGTCAAACACCGGGTCTGTCTAATACAGGAAATTTCAATTACTCGGTTATTTAGCTTTAGTTTATTTTCACCTTCTAATGCACTTGTCAGTATAAGGTGTAAGTGCATGGTTAAACTGAACTGAATCTTTGTGAAGGCTAAAAATAAAATTAGGAAATAAAAAAATCTTTAACAAAGTTGTCAAAGTCTGTCTAGAATAATTTTTTAAATCTCTAATAGTAATTGATGCAAATGGAAACTTCTGCACTGGCAACACTGGAAAACATCTTGTGGCTGACATGTTCCATTACAAACTTCTTTAGAAGTTGGTTTTCTTAATCGATATGTCATCTAACTCAGTCTGGTATTTTCCCTGTTTAGTGCTGATTGGTTTGCGTGTTTTTTGTCCTACTGGCTTTAAAAAAAGGAATTAATCAAACTGCTTTCAATATATGTGTATTTTCTAGCTTGTGGAGACATTCCAGAACAAATTCGATCACCAAGCGGGACAATCACAAGTCCAGGTTGGCCCTCTGAGTATCCTGCCCGAATTAACTGTAGCTGGTACATCCATGCAAACCCAGGGGAGATCATTACTATAAGGTAATAGTGCTCCTGTGTTATCCACATGGATTGAAGAGCTACTAACTAGACATTTTTAGCTGCCAATTATGTACATACTCATTTTCTCTTCTTGTAAGCAAAGGATTTCAGTTTTGTCTGTTTTCTGCCTTTTATCTGATTTGCTCTCACACAGACATAGCATTTGTTTTTAGCTGGAGAATTGGTGGCTAGGAAAAAAATCAGTGTGCTCATTTATTTGAATTGTTTTTAATGTGTCTGAAATTTTTGCATTAAAAATGTGTAGAGGAAATTCCGTAATGCTTTATTGCTATGAAGTCTCATGGTGTGCTTAAAAATGTCAGCATACAAATCATGAGCTGATAGATATGATTGCAGTTTTGGAAAGGCTCAATTTTGATGTGGGGAGCTCCTCACATTTTCACATACTTTGTAACTTTTCTGAAGAAATAATGTAAAAAACTTGTAGATTCAAGTTCTCATCAGTTCATGCCCCATTACTGGCTTCTTTTAGTATCAAGATACAGATTAGTACTGCTTCAAAGACTTGATCATGAAACTGCATTACCTACAGATTTACTTCAGTTTCCAGAACAGACTTACTGACTCATGAAACTGCTTTTCATTATGAATTATTTACTTTGACATCAGTTTCTTGTTTAAAGTATTGCTTCTTAAACAGTCTTTCTACTAAATATTTTACTGTCATAAATGCAATGTAAAGTAGGGAAAATGGTTCAACTACTAGAATGCTTTCTACACTTTTTCATACTTTGTTTTTAATAAAACTCCTCCTTTTTTTTTTTTTTTCCCCTTTGCATTGTTTTCTTCCATGGAAATTCTTCCATGAATTTCCATGTGAAATTCATACATTTCACATTTCAGTTCTGATAAAGTGCTCTGTTGTCATCTGGACTGTCTCCCCTTCACACTTCATTACCATAACAGCTTGTCTTGATAAAGTGTAGCCATACCATGGCATTCCAGGACACATAACAGTTGGGTAGCCCAGTAGTGCAACCGGGAGAAAGTCTTATCCGAAAACACAATTTTGAACAATTTAACTGTATTTGTAATGTCAAATCATATTACTATCTAAGTGTAACATTAGCTAATTCTGATGCCATTTGGGTTAAACCAAATCACTTAGTCATTAAAAAACTGATTAAATCTGTTACATAAGGACAATTTCATTAACAGAACAAGGTGAAGACTTAATGTGTATTTTTTGTAACAAAACTGAGGTTCATTAAGTAGTGGATGCAATATTTTGTTTGACAGAATGGATTCTTGCTGTCCTCATAGTGTAAAAGTATCATCACAAGGTTAAATCCTGTTTTTAGATGTGTAGAGAAGCTACTCTTTTTATTTCAGACCAAAAAAGAACTTACAGCCAATTTCCATTTTTTTGTATTAATTTATCAGCTTGGTTGTGTAATACCCACTTCAGAAGCAATTTTGACCTTTTTTCTATTTCTTTCAGCTTTCAAGATTTTGATGTTCAGGGATCTCGACGATGCAGCTCAGATTGGTTAACAATTGGAAGCTATAAGAATATTGAGGGCTACAGAGCATGCGGCTCCTCAATTCCTTCGCCATACATCTCTTCACAGGATCATGTTTGGATCAGGTTTCATTCAGATGATACCATCTCCAGGAAAGGCTTCAGATTAGCCTACTTTGCTGGTATGTTTCAAATGATACCTAGTATAATTTGATGGTTTCACTTTTTGGTTCCTTTTTCAAGAACTGCTTCCTTGTTCCAGGGTACAGCATTAATACCAGTATTTCCTGGAGTCACTTCAGGGTTTATTGAAATCAGAGAAAATACACATTAGGAAAAGTATTTTGATCCCTTGCAGAACTTGAATATTCAGAATGGGAGTCAATGATTATAGCAATAAGCAGACTGAATGATTTTGGGCAGAAAAAAGGGTTATTTTAACATAGTTTAAGATTTGAAATGTTTTAATTGGACTAAAATTAGTTTGTTAAATAGTTCAGTAGACTTCTGAATAACATAAATGTGGCGAGACAGGGAAGAAATAGTGGGATTTGTTTTTACATTTCTCATAGAATTTGCAGGAGGTGTACTGTCTTTAAAAAAATAAATTAAAAACCCACCATATTAATCTGATAGAGTAACTATCTAGTTCTATATGTCTAAAATTCTTCTTGGATAATAAAGTATGTGATATAAACTACTTATCAGTAGTAATAGTTTGAGACTTTTGTGGGCAATTCTTGCTCTAGTACATGTTGCCGAGAGAATAGGAAGTCAGTTATGGGTAAAGACTACTTCCAAACCTTTTTTGGCCTTAAGAGGTATTCCGGTTTTATGTAGTAGCATGATTATAGTGGTCTACATCTTGATCATCCCAAATAGTGGATTAGATTTTGCTTTGTTTTCACAATGGCTTCATGTTTTCTTGTTCCCTCCCTGTGTGTGCCTATATCCACACTCTGGCCTGCTCTAGATCTCTGTGTGCCAACTTTGAACTCCTCTCTGCCATAGAACAATTCATACATGCTCTTACACCTATCCACTGCCATCCATATTCAAATCTATTCCAAGACTGAATAAATCTAACCATGATCTCTTCTAGCCTAAGCTGTATTTGCTCCTGTTCTGTACTCTTCACTGTTTTTAATTTCATGTCTTCCTCCACCCAGAGTTTAGGCTGAAATTTTATCCTGTTTTATTACTGCAATCATCCCATCAATATTTACAACTCCATGTTATAGCTTTCTATGCAACCTTTTCCAGTTTCTGCAGTGCAGAGGAATTGAGCTAGAATATGATTCCTACTTGACAAGGTTAAATGACTCTTCTTATGCATATTCTGCTGTACTGTCTCCACCTGTGGACCATAATCATTCAATTTAAGTAGGACAAATCTAGTAGTTCAGTTTTACAAGTTTTGAATTTAAGGCCAAGGTTCTATATTAATATTATAAACTGTGTGTATGTTTGTAGATGTACTGTATATATGTGTAACAGAACTAGAAGGTTGTAGCATTTATACTGCATCTGCTCTTTGGAGCTTTTTAGTGAAATCAACATTTTTCAGAAAATTTATCTCTGGCAACACATAGATTTTGCTCTCCTTTCACTCTCTGTGAGCAAATGTGTTGCTTTAAACACTTAAGCAGTGCTTATAACATTTATCACTCTTGTTGATTTCATTTTTTCCTGCATTAATTTCTTAAAGCCATAGCATTTGTGGAATTCTAAAAATGCTGGTGTTGCATTTTTCCAAAGAAAAATAATTATTTTAAGATAGATTATTTGTTTTTAACACCTTCTAAGGTGTACTAAAGTGGGAAAAAGGAGAACAGATGTATATTATGACTTGACCTATCACAGCAGATTAATTGTAGCAAGGAAAATTCAAGCTATCTGTGAAGACTTTTATCACGTTGTGTGGTTAAGGACTGGAACTTTGAAAATATTTGATTGGAGAAAGCCCTGAAGAGCCCAATCAGATTTCAGTTAGTCTTGCTTTGAGCAGATGATTCGATTAGGTGGCTTCCATTCCAATCTGAATTGTTCTCATATGAAAAAAAAGGTAGAACCTGCTTCTCCTGGGAACATCTAGATTTCAGTAAGTTCATTGTCCTGTCTTTCCTGTTCCCTTTCTAAAACTTAGATATAGTGTGACTTAGATTGAGTATATATTTGTCTAATTTATTTCCTGATTTACTGCTGTGTAGGACCATCTGCATTGCAGATTCTGTACTGTGGTTTTTAGAAATAAGAGTGATTTAAAATGATAGAGTGCTATTTGATAAATATTGATAAATAAATCAGATAAATTGTTGCAGAACTGGAAGATCTTAGTTCCCAGGTACACTTGCTTTTGTGTTTAACATGGTTAGAACCTTCACAAGTGAAGACCTGAAAAAAATACTCTTAATGTTTTAAGTGTGGTAGTAGCCAGGAGATGACATTTTCTTAAATGAAGGTGTCTCTTGATATGTTTTTTCTCCAGAATAAGGAAAAAAACCCCAAAACACCACAAAGCCCTCCCCACCCAAACCAAACCAAAAATAACAACAAAAAAAGGACCAAAAACCCTCCCAAACTCCACACCTCCATGTTTTCTGGACCACTACCTGGATCCTTAACTTTTATAGTAGAATTTTGTGTTCAGGCAAGCATGCATTTCTGCATTTGCAGTACCTCATCCTCATTGGTGAGGAGGGGCAGAAACAAACAGTGGGAAGAGGTGAGGACAGAGGTTTCTCTTTGGTTGGTGGTATAGGTAATCTTCTGCTGTCAGCTTCTCTCTTGCCATAGACCCTTTGGTACAAAGTAGAAACCTGTGAAAGCACAAGAGAGTCTGACTGCTTTTACAGCAAAGAATTTGAGGAGGTAACCAGTACTGCAACACAAAAATGTTTCTGTATTTTGAGTGATAGAGGAGAGAAACAGCATTTTTCTAACTTGTTTTTAGCACCTTAGAAGTCAGATTTCTCAGTAGCTATAAATGAGCATTGTTTCCTTGCTTTGATTAATGTTATTTGCCTGAAAGCAGCTAAGGGTAAGGCTCATGCTGGTGTGCTGATGGAACTTCAACTTGAAAACTCTGTTTTATCTTGAAACTCACTGAAAGTTGCCATGGTTTACAAAGACTTCAAGCAGTTGTTTTGCCATTCTGAAATACCTGGTGCAGCAAATAAATATGGAACACAAACCATAAAGTGAGAAACTCTGAGAAGATAAATTTCTTTTTTTCTTTCAGGGAAATCTGATGAACCAAGTTGTGATTGTGACCAGTTTCATTGTGCTAATGGGAAGTGTATTCCAGAAAGCTGGAAATGTAATAATATGGATGAATGTGGAGACAACTCGGATGAAGAAGTCTGTGCCAAAGCTAATCCTCCGACAGCTTCTTCCTTTCAACCTTGTCCTTACAATCAATTCCAGTGTCTTTCCCGCTTCACCAAGCTTTACACTTGTCTCCCAGAATCTTTAAAATGTGATGGTAACATTGATTGTCTTGACCTGGGAGATGAAATAGACTGTGATGTGCCAACATGTGGGCAGTGGTTAAAATACTTCTATGGTACTTTTAGTTCTCCAAACTATCCTGACTTCTACCCACCTGGCAGCAACTGCACCTGGCTGATAGACACTGGTGATCATCGCAAAGTAATCTTGCGATTCACTGATTTTAAACTTGATGGTACAGGTTATGGAGACTATGTCAAAATATATGATGGATTAGAGGAGAATCCACGGAGGCTGTTGCGTGTACTAACAGCATTTGACTCTCATGCTCCCCTCACAGTTGTTTCATCCTCAGGACAGATAAGAGTGCATTTTTGTGCTGACAAAGTGAATGCTGCAAGAGGATTCAATGCAACCTATCAAGTAGATGGCTTCTGTTTGCCTTGGGAGATCCCATGCGGTGGAAATTGGGGTTGCTACACAGAGCAGCAACGCTGCGATGGGTACTGGCACTGTCCAAATGGAAGGGATGAAACCAACTGCACCATGTGCCAAAGAGATGAGTTTCCCTGCTCTCGAAATGGTGTTTGCTACCCTCGTTCAGATCGCTGCAACTACCAGAATCATTGCCCTAATGGTTCAGATGAAAAGAATTGCTTCTTCTGCCAGCCAGGAAATTTTCACTGTAAAAATAACCGCTGTGTGTTTGAGAGCTGGGTTTGTGATTCTCAAGATGACTGTGGTGATGGCAGTGATGAAGAGAATTGCCCAGTCATTGTGCCCACTAGAGTGATAACTGCAGCTGTCATTGGGAGTCTTATTTGCGGATTGCTGCTTGTCATTGCACTGGGATGTACTTGTAAATTGTACTCACTCAGGATGTTTGAGCGAAGGTAAGTAGAACAGATGGCCTCAAACTCGAATTATTAGATGGTTTTGTATCATTTACTTTTTGTATTTGAAAGTTTTATTGCCAGACATTGAGGCACATGATTTCTAAAGACATTGTTAGTTAATCACAGAAGATCTCAAGTTGGAAGGGACCCATAAGGAACATCAACTATAATGCCCTGCTCCTCACAGGACACCTAAAACTAAACCTTGTTAAGATTTATAGCCGAGCATCATCCTTGAACTTGGACAGGCTTAATGTCATGACCTAGTTCCCTGGGGAATCTATTCCAGTGACTGATCACTCTCTCAGTGAAGAAAAGAGGACAGAAGTATTCTGATAACTATTGAGGGTTAAGATTTCAGATGTCATTACCAAAAAGAAAGCATAGAAAAACTGCATTTTTGCAACTAATATCTCAGTTCTGTATTTAATGGCGTGTTTCTTCTATTGTAGAGTATCTCATACCAGGATTACACATTCTTCAATTTTTATAAAATAATATAAGCATTTCTCACGGTGCCTTTTATTTTTAGCCCAGTTTTGGGGGCTGGCTTGTTTGCTTTTAAGGAATTTAATGTTGAATTTGGGTTTTTTTGTTCTCATCTCAGCGGGACAGATGCATAGAAGTGACTGCAAGAACTTATTGTATGTTCTTTGTCAATTTCAATTAACAAAACTTCATCTGCTGAAATTTATTATTTCAGATTATAAGAGTCTGATGTACTTTTATCCTTTAAAATATGTATAACTCAGTGTCTTATGTATTCCGAATTTCTTTTCTCTTTGAAAGATCATTTGAAACTCATTTGTCAAGGGTTGAGGCTGAATTGTTAAGAAGAGAAGCTCCTCCATCCTATGGACAGTTAATTGCCCAGGGTTTAATTCCACCAGTTGAAGATTTTCCTGTTTGTTCACCAAATCAGGTAACATTTCAAAACAGTATGCAGACCACTTACATTTTAAGGAGACTGAAATAAAGATATTTTAACTTTCATCTGCATTCTTTCGTTCTACAACGTTTCCTTTTCCTCCTTTCAAGTCAATAGTACTATACTAATGATTAGCCATTGGACAAAATCATGATACAGTTACACCATACAGGTTTTCTTTGCAGGCTTTTGTCATTGATAATGAATGCCAGTAATGCACATGTCTTCTATAGAACCCCTCTTGAGTGAGAAATAATAGATTGGTAGATCTAATTGTATGTTATTAATGTTGTCCCAGTTAAGATTGCAAGATAGCACTTCAGAATTTTGGAAAGAAGAATTAAAACTTCTAATGCAAAATTGTAGTTGATGTCCACAGTGCATAGGTGCTGAGGTGCACCTTGTCTATCCCCACTGCATAGATAAGATGATGGAAAAGACAAGACTGTAATATCATATAAAATTAACATGACCAAGAAACAAAGTAAAAGGTAGTAAATGGCAGTTAATAGTTTCTAGCCATCCAGATTCTCAGATAGATGATTAGCACAAATCTTACCTGGTTGATGAATGAAGTTCTATCAAAACAGCTTCTCAATTGAAAACGTCTTTCTGTTTGAAGCTCTTCTGAGAAGTAGAAGAAAAGTCTTAGTCTAAGAATCCTGCTGTGCTGTATTGAGTTGACATTAACTTGTGTTATGTGTTGCAGTTAATACAGCAAAGTTTACTGTTAGCAAATATTGCTGAACAAGTAAGAAAAATAGACCATTGCATGTTCTTTCATGCATACATGTTCACAAGCAGCTGTGATCTGTCACAAATGATTTTGCAGAGGAAAAGAGAAGTTACAATTCACATTAGAGGCTTTGAAAACACATGAGAGAGAAGATCCCTGCCCTGTGTGGGACACTTGAGGTTTGGTGTACAGGAACACATGTAGGAACAATGATGATTTTCAGAAAAACCTGACTTGCTCACACCCATTTTTCATCATGAAACCCTACAAAGGTGGCCTTAAGATCTTGTTTTTTACTAAATTGAAATCTCCTGATAGAGAGGACAGTTCTTCCAGACATGCAGTAGCTGCAGTCAGAGATTGGTACTGAAGCTTTTAAAAAGCTGTGCAATTACTGAAGTTTTATCTTTAATTTGACTTAAATTGAATTAACCACTGTTGCTTTGGATAAATTTAAAATTATTTTTCAGGATTACAATACAATGGAATTATATGGCAATCTTTTGTGATGAAACATAACAAAATGTAGTTGCTACTTAGTCTTTCTGTGTAACCATGATTTCACACTCCATAAAAATACTGATGCATGTACAAGAGTTTTGAACAATGAA